>NC_056732.1:1573463826-1573708826 GCF_019279795.1 Protopterus annectens
TGGATCAGGAACCTATCCCTCCAGCATGTTTTGTTTATTGTGATGACAAGGTTTAGATCTGGAGCATGTGGCTCTGTGGGATTGGGATTTCTTTAAATGTAGCATGTCCAACACCTCTGGGTTTGACATGGCCTTGTATGTTAAGCAGAGATCGCCTTGGAGTAGACGATATGTGACAGAGTATAGCTGGAGTTTTTTAAGGCTGTCAGCATAGGGCATATGCTTTAGGCCTGTGATTCTTTTAGTGAGGTATTTCTGTGGCCTTTCCAGTTGTTGCAGATGTCTTGAGAGGTACATACCAAATGGGGCATTGTATTCTATAATGGGTCTAATGAGGGATGAGTACAGTGGGACAATGACCTCCTTTTTTCTGGATGAAAAGCCCTTAGTGATGAGGTGTGCCACATAGAAGGATTTCCTGACTGTTGTGGCGATATGGTTATTGAAAGTGAGACCACTGTCACCTGTGTCCCTAAGTCTCTTATCACACTTTCGGTGTTTAGTGTACTGCCAGCTATGTTGTAATTCATGGGTACATGTTTTTTCCCAAAGGGGGTAACTATACATTTCTTGGCAATCAGCTTGAGCCCATGGCTCTGTCCATGATTATCAGAAAAAAAGTTCCTTCATTTAGTTTACAATTAATATGACTGGACATATACATGTTTTTTTCTCATAAGACAGAAACAGCCTCTTTGCTTTCTAGCTGCCCTTTCTGTTTGCTGTTAGCACAGACACTACAATGTCTGTACTCTTCATCTTTTAAGTTGGAAAATGGCCATCACTAAAGTGAGCCTATGACTTAATCTTAGCCTCCCTCCAGACTTGACCTTCCAAGAACCCGTCTGTTTTTATACTTACTCTTCTAACCTAACTTCTTCTCTTCCTCTTATCCTACCTAACATTCCCATTCTGGTCTTAACTAGTACATGTAAGCTGCGTCCTAACTAGCACAGGTAAGCTGCAAAGCCATTTCACTGGTGACATTTGCCTTCATCAAATTCCTAATTAACACATTCAAACTTAAAATACAAAACTCTAAAGTAGGCCTCTGAAACGACAACGCCTATTTATCATGAAAGTACATTGACATCAATCAAGGACTTCTTTAAAAAGGAAAAAGGAAATGGGTATGTAAATACTGCTGATGCATAATTTACTACGTAGTGAATCATGACCAGAATGCCCTCAAATCAAAAACAAAGGCTTTGACTCATATCCAAAAAGGTTTTTATGTACACATTTAGCTACTTATGATTGACATAAACTTTCTTAAATTGCTTATTTTTATTCTTTTCTTTTTAGCTGCAAACATTATACGTCACTTTTAATATATCCAGCCTTTATTTTTGACAATGTTTCATAAGTATGAGGTCTATGAAGCCAATCTGTGACCATGTAACATTATTTATTGTTATAATCACCATAGAAACTTGTGGTGAGGCCACTGATGTCACACTTTAGAGATAAACTAGCTGCCACCAAGATTAACCTGGATAGTGTGGTCAGCAAGATGGAATATTTTGAATGACAGCAGACATATATAAGTCTCACAAAAACAGCATCAGTGAAACTTGGCTGATGACTCATCACACTGTATGCTGCTAACATTAACATTGTATGCCAATAACACTAACATTGCATGCTGCTAACATTAACATTGTATGCCACTAACATGGTATGCCGCTAACATTAACATTGTATGCCACTAACACTAACATTGCATGCTGCTAACATTAACATTGTATGACATTAACACTAACATTGCATGCTGCTAACATTAACATTGTATGCCAGTAACATGGCATGCCGCTAACACTAACATTGTATGCCACTAACACTAACATTGTATGCTGCTAACACTAACATTGTATGCTGCTAACATTAACATTGTATGCCACTAACACTAACATTGCATGCTAACATTAACATTGTATACCACTAACACTAACATTGCATGCTGCTAACATTAACATTGTATGCCAGTAACGCTAACATTGCATGCTGCTAACATTAACATTGTATGCCACTAACACTAACATTGCATGCTGCTAACATTAACATTGTATGCCACTAACATGGTATGTCACTAACACAAACATTGTATGCCACTAACACTAACATTGTATACCGCTAGCACTAACATTGTATGGCGCTAACATTAACATTGTATGCCACTAACACTAACATTGTATGGCACTAACACTAATGTTGTATGCCGCTAACATTAATATTGTATGCCACTAACACTAACATTGTATGCCACTAACACTAACATTGTACGCCACTAACATTAACATTGTATGTCACTAACACTAACATTGTATGCTGCTAACATTAACATTGTATGCCACTAACACTAACATTGTATGCCATTAACACTAACATTGCATGCCACTAACACTAACATTGTATGCCACTAACACTAACATTGTATGCTTCTAACATTAACATTGTATGTCACTAACACTAACATTGTATGCTGCTAACATTAACATTGCATGATACTAACACTAACATTGTATGCCATTAACACCAACATTGTATGCCGCTAACATTAACATTGTATGCCACTAACACTAATATTGTATGCCACTAACACTAACATTGTATGCCGCTAACATTAACATTGTATACCACTAACACTAACATTGTATGCCACTAACACTAATGTTGTATGCTGCTAACATTAACATTGTATGCCACTAACACTAACATTGTATGCTGCTAACATTAACATTGTATGCCGCTAACATTAACATTGTATGCCACTAACATTAACATTGTATACCAATAACACTAACATTGTATGCCACTAACACTAATGTTGTATGCTGCTAACATTAACATTGTATGCCACTAACACTAACATTGTATGCTGCTAACATTAACATTGTATGCTGCTAACATTAACATTGCATGCCGCTAACATTAACATTGCATGCCACTAACACTAGCATTGTACGCCACTAACACTAACAATGTATGGCGCTAACATTAACATTGTATGCCACTAACACTAACATTGTATGCCATTAACACTAACATTGTATGCCGCTAACATTAACATTGCATGCCACTAACACTAGCATTGTATGCCACTAACACTAACATTGTATGCCGCTAACATTAACATTGTATGTCACTAACACTAACATTGTATGCTGCTAACATTAACATTGTATGCCACTAACACTAACATTGTATGCCATTAACACTAACATTGTATGCCGCTAACATTAACATTGTATGGCACTAACACTAACATTGTATGCCGCTAACATTAACATTGTATGTCACTAACACTAACATTGTATGCCACTAACACTAACATTGTATGCCACTAACACTAACATTGTATGCCGCTAACATTAACATTGTATACCAATAACACTAACATTGTATGCCACTAACACTAATGTTGTATGCTGCTAACATTAACATTGTATGCCACTAACACTAACATTGTATGCTGCTAACATTAACATTGTATGCTGCTAACATTAACATAGCATGCCGCTAACATTAACATTGCATGCCACTAGCACTAGCATTGTATGCCACTAACACTAACATTGTATGCCGCTAACATTAACATTGTATGTCACTAACACTAACATTGTATGCTGCTAACATTAACATTGTATGCCACTAACACTAACATTGTATGCCATTAACACTAACATTGTATGCCGCTAACATTAACATTGTATGGCACTAACACTAACATTGTATGCCGCTAACATTAACATTGTATGTCACTAACACTAACATTGTATGCCACTAACACTAACATTGTATGCCACTAACACTAACATTGTATGCCGCTAACATTAACATTGTATACCAATAACACTAACATTGTATGCCACTAACACTAACATTGTATGCCGCTACCATTAATATTGTATGCCACTAACATTAACATTGCATGCCACTAACACTAACATTGTATGCCACTAACACTAACATTGTATGCCGCTAACATTAACATTGTATGTCACTAACACTAACATTGTATGCTGCTAACATTAACATCGTATGCCACTAACACTAACATTGTATGCCATTAACACTAACATTGTATGCCGCTAACATTAACATTGTATGCCACTAACACTAACATTGTATGCCACCAACACTAACATTGTATGCCACTAACACTAACATTGTATGCAACTAACACTAACGTATGCCGCTAACATTAACATTGTATGCCACTAACACTAACATTGTATGCTGCTAACATTGACATTGTATGCCGCTAACATTAACATTGTATGCCATTAACACTAACATTGCATGCCACTAACACTAACAGTGTATGCCGCTAACATTAACATTGTATGCCACTAACATTAACATTGTATGCCACTAACACTAACATTGTATGCCACTAACACTAACATTGTATGCCACTAACACTAACATTGTGTGCCACTAACCTTTGAAACAGTAAAAGGTGTAGTAGTAATTAGCTTTAGTCATCAAGTTTACTGCTTAGCAAACGAACCCTGATTTGGAAATATTAGGTGATGCATATCATTCCCATACAATGCAAACTGCAATCCCAAAAGGGTAGGTTCATGGTCAGCTCCTGTCTTCTCTTGTACACAAGTATTGACTTGGGCCCAACCAGAACTGGATACTGCATGCTGAGAAGATGGAATGGTTAGCCAGAAAGGACACTTCTGTCATGCAGATAGAATAGAAGAGAGAATATTTGATAACGAGCTTCATAGGGAAACCATTTCCTGTGACTTTAAACACAGACTTTGAAAAGTTTAAAATCTATGACCTTTTCTACTTCTGCTAGGCTAAAAAAAAAATCTTCCTCTACTCTGATATTACCAATTTCTTGGTTTTGTGGGTTTGAAACATGTAAGCTCTTAAGCAGAGAGAAATTCATCTCATTCTGTTCCTCTCCTTTTGAAATAATATTGATCAGTTGCAAAAACTAGAGATAGATGTTTCTACATGTATTCCCAGACTAATTTTCCACCTTGGGTACCTTAGCCACACATGTAATATACTCTTCAAATGAGAGTTAGAACCCTATTAGGAAATGAAAGTAAACTGCAAATATGACATAAATATTTAAATTTATGTTTATTTTTAGTGAAGTGTGATCTCTGTTGTACATCTTAATCCCTGTCTCACAGAGAGCAGGTTCATTTGTGTGTGTTCTCATTAACAATGTCCACTCAGGAGTCTGTATGCCTGAATACAAGCTGATTTTAGGGAAATATGCCTTTTCTCTTAGTCACCTCAGCTATGGAAAGTTCTACAACTGAACTAATGTCACTTCCTAATTTACAGTTTCCACAAAGATTTCAAAATTCATTTTTTGATGCAATGATTTTAAATGTTTTACTCAGAATAATGCACTCAATTAACTTGCTCCATTCAACAGTCTAACATTGCTGTGATTCAAATATTATTTCTGCAGGCAGTTTGTTGAACTGAACTTTAGACAATTTTGTAGCAGCAGATTCTGTGCTGTATACCTTCATTCAGAATCATTTCACTTTCTCTGCCTTCACAATTAAGTCATCCATTGCATATATTACTTTATTATTCCTGATTTTTTTATCTTAGAACTGCTGTTAACTGTGTGATGATGTGAGGTATTGCCAGCTATGCCCGGAGGAGTATGGCAGTGAATGTGTAACCTACATCTGCATAGCTAGGTGGAGTTTTGTAAAGAATTCTATGTCATTTGTATATCAAGCTGCTTGTGTTAAAAATGTACTAACAGTGAGTTCTGCTGGACAGAAAAGAAATACACCTGTATGTCAGACTGTATTATAATTGTTGAAATTCATATATTGTAACAGAGGATTCTGGAAGAGAAGAGGTTCATCTCAGTCCAGCTAACTTTGAAAAATAGTCTGAAATTAAACTACCTGGTTTAGGCCATAAAGATTGCATCTGACAGCAGCCAGAGACAAAATGCCTGTGAGAAGCCTAGCTTAGTAGCTCAGTAAGAAGAATGGAAGTGTTAAAATTGTTTCACAATTTCCATATGCTGTAACACATCTTGGCAAAGCTCTATGTGCATGTATTATGACACATATGTGTTAGATTCTGGTTCAGTTTCTAGTAAAGTGGTAGTGTGGGAACCAGCGTCAGATGACTAGATGCAATGTCATTCTATAGCCAACACTGAAATTATATTTAGATATTAATGAGAAAATAATATGCAATAAACGGACTGACCACTTAGGAATATAATTTAATATTGCACAAATCAGTGGATAAAACACGTATTTAGCACTTTCATCTCTCGAAGGAGACTTCTTTAGATATTAATGAGAGATGTCACTTAGCTCTCAGCAGTCTGCTTGTGCATCTTGACAAGGAAGAGTACGCACCCACCTCATCTTGCCTTTCCCTGGTAAGTGAACTAACCCACATCATCTTGCCTTTCCCTAGTAAGTAAACTAGGGGACAGTAATTCTTTAGATCAGTCAGGAAACTATAGTGATATTAGTTAAGTATTGTTTTTCTGTATCTGTGTGAACCTTTCCATCTGTGTTATCTTTAATATTTCCTGTGACTGAAACTCTGGTGTTTATTGTAAATAGATATATATTTAATGTTCTTTTTATTATTTACTATTAAATATATTTAAACATTTAATTGTGGCTAGTCTTTTATAGAATATTTTAACCTTTGGGAGTACTTATATTTATTTGGTGACACTGTGGCTGCTGTTGAAAGCCTTGCTATTTGGTCAACATTACCATTGATATTAGCATTAATTTCACTCAGTATAATAGTGCGTGCATGTGTGTGCCTTCTGTGGAAGGTTGGGCACTGGGCTGGCAATTCAACACCGTAAAACTCCACTGACAATCATGAGCGGACAGGTGATTTGCTGTGGTGACCCCTAACCGGGAAAAAAGCCAAAAGAAGAAGAAGAAGATAATAGGGTAACCTGGTAAGAGCCTTAGATTAGCTGGCTTTGTGGGTGTTCTGGTGACAGTGTTTCCGCCTTATAGCCTGGGCAATCCCAGGTGTGTGTGTGTGTGTGTGTGTGTGTGTGTGTGTGTGTGTGTGTGTGTGTGTGTGAATATGTGAAAAGCAAAGCTCAAAGAGAGTGAATTGATATCACAGAGAGGGTGGTGGAGGACTTGGTTTGAAACACCCAGCTAAGGACTTAACTCTATAGCTGTGTCAGTGGGGAGTCTTGTTTGGGACCTGCAGAAAGAGAGGTAAACCCAGCTCCAGGATAGGATTGTGATCCCTGTGTACTCTTAAGGGAAATTGTGCTTGGTACAGAGACCTGCATCTGGAAATACTGTGTGTATCTATTTTTGTTCCAAGTGAAAGTCTCTCCAGTGTCAGTGGTGAGGATTGAGGCTCCTTGATTACTGGACCAGAGGAGGGATGTCACAAATTGTAATTTTTTACAGTGTTCTTGTGTTTGTTTTAACTGCCTATTTGTCATCGCTATAGCATTATCTTTCTAAATGTAATAATAGCCTGTTTATTTGCTTTGTTTCTCTGCATATGTAAAGTCTTACACATTTATCAGTTGCCTGTGGTCCGAGGTGTGACTGAAAAGCTATAATTTCAGTTAGCCCACCTACTCATTTAGTAAGGAAATAAACTTTGGGTTAGACCACACGTGGGATTCAGAAAGTCTTAGTGTGATCCAGAAGCCTTATCACAGAAGGTTTCCACATCATGTTAAACTTTATTAAAGTGAGCATACTCTATCTTTGAGTGGAAAACAGTGACTAGCTGCATGCTAATTCAACAGTCTGGGGTAATGGCTTATGTTAATTAGCCATGTGCTCTTGCTCTCTCTTTCTCATAAATGTTTGTGGGCCCCAAATTACTTTGCCCATTGAAACAAGGAATCATTTTGTCAAGTAAAATGTCATCAAAAGGCAGCAATTACCCATTCACTCCTATAAGAGAACTCCCAGTAAAGGTAAGTTCATTCAAGACATGAAAGTGGGAGTATGACTGAGTGTGTGTATGTGTGCATGTTTCTGGGTGCATGAATGAGATTGAATGAACACATATGTGTGAGTGTATGTGTGTGTTTGCCTGGGTGATCTAACTAGAGATCACAAGTCTGTGTGTGTGCGTGTGTGTGTGCAAGTGTGCATGCACGGGCATGTATGTGTGTGTGTGTGTGTGTGTGTGTGTGTGTGTGTGCATGTGTGCATGTGTGCATGCACAGGCATGTGTATGTGTGTGTGTGTGTGTGTGTGTGTGTGTGTGTGTGTGTGCGTGTGTGTGCATGTGTGCATGCGCAGGCATGTGTATGTGTGTGCGTGTGTGTGCGCGCGTGTGTGCGTGTGTGTGTGTGTGTGTGTGTGTGTGTGTGTGTGTGTGTGTGTGTGTGTGTGTATGTGTGTGTCTTAGTGTGTGGGT
This sequence comes from Protopterus annectens, assembly GCF_019279795.1. Lineage (NCBI taxonomy): Eukaryota > Metazoa > Chordata > Ceratodontiformes > Protopteridae > Protopterus > Protopterus annectens. Next base: position 1,573,472,218 of record NC_056732.1, read on the forward strand.
GCAGGGGTATGAATGATTGATTTTTTGTGAGTGTGAGTGAGTGTGGGGGGCTTGTTTGCAAATAAGAGTGTGTGGTTATGTGTTGGAATGTCTGGAATAATATGTGTCTGTCTGTACAAATGGGTGTCTAAATGTGTGTGTGTTGTGTGTGTGTGTGTGTGTGTAAGAGGGTGCCTTTGCTAATGTGATGAGAGAACACTAGCATGGTTGTTTCTGACACAGCAGTGTTCAGTTCAGAGACATGATAATGACCTTCTAATGGGCTGTTTTTTTTTATTTCAGCTAAACCAGCTCTCTGATGCAGAATTTATTTTTGTTGCAGTAACTGAAAAACCTTCATGGGTAATTAATGCTGGGGAAGAGAAATTCTCCAAATTCTAGGGCTCACGTTGGAAAGATTTTGAGTAAAAAACATAATCAGGAGCACATTTAAGGAGACTCACTGGGAAGGTCACTGCTATCTGAATAGCAGAAAAATAAACAAAGTTAAACAAATTCTCCTCTAAGACACAAACATGCTAGAACAATTGTAACAGACCACTAACTTACTCAGAAAAGTATATGATATGCAAATGAATGTTCTGGCCATTATGTTAAAATAAAGATTATCTATTCATTTATAAATCTTTTGTTGTATCTTACATGGCATGGTGGACATGTTTTATGTACTTTACGACAGACAGAAACAGTGTAACATCACTTGCAAATACTTGTGCACTGTTTTCAAATTAAGTAAGTATGACAAACACATACTGGGTAGGCATGAGTTGTAATCCCTGAAAATCAGACTCCACGGTTTTAAGCTGATCTTGATAAAGAATGATGGAAAAAGTCATAACATTTATAAAAACTTTAAAACTTGCAAGTGAGCCAAACAGTGTCAAGTCCACTTAATAAGACCAAAAAAACCCAACACTGCAACGGCAGGGATCCACACCTCGAAGATCTTTATTAAAAATATTACACACGATTGAGCGCTTTCTTCCCTACAAACAGGGATTTCATCAGAATCTACATCCATTCCCATTTTCCCCTATAAATATTTAAATTAAATCATGATGTCACATGTTGCAAAATTGATAGGTTGGATTTAAAGTGCAACGTGCATTAAAATCATGTTAAAAAACGTATATGTGTGCACACTTAAATAAAAACTTATAAACACAAATACACTAATATTAATTCCATATATTCCCATAAAAACATTCACTTTCATTTTGTAAATTCCACTTTTTTATTTAATATAGGCTTTATGGAAATAATTTCATTTAGACCCGGGGGTAGGCTTGCTTGTAATCTTATTTGCCATTTAGTTTCTCTTTCTTCTATATATGTTCTGTAGTCCTCACCCCTTGGATTTTTTTAATACTTTTTCTAAAATTATAAATCTAAAATCTTTACAGCCCTGAGAGCTACTAATATGCCTGTATAGGGCATTATTAGAATTGTGTGTATTTATCTGGTATGTGTGTTCGTATATTCTGTCTTTCTGCTTTCTCTCTGTTTTGCCTATATAGAAACTAGGGCAGGATTCGCACATAGCCAGATAAATAACTCCAGCAGTTTGGCAATTCCCTCTCTCTGGTTTCACCACATTTTGTAAATAATTGTTATTTTTTTATATTTTGTTCTGTACATATATACTTACATTGTGGACAGTTGCCACATTTTGTGGTCCCGTATCTATAGTTCAACTTAATAGGCATTTCAAAATTATTTTTCAAATTTGGACGAACTTTATAAACAAAATTGGGTTTAGTTCCTCCTATATTCCACAGCTTGGGGTTGTTTCTCAAGATGGCCCAATTCTTTGTCATGATTTTTTCTACCTCCCTTGCATAACCTCCAAATGGGACTATCATATGTCTTTCATAGTTCTTATTGTTGTTTTCTATTTTATTTATTCCATTTTCTTCTCTCAAAACATAATTGTTACCTAAAAGTGGCTTGTATTTTTTACCCCATTCATCTTGTATGTATTCCACATATTCATTTATTATTTTTACCGGGTACCCTCTCTCTTGGAAAATTTGGGCTACTTTTCATAATTCTTCTTGTAAATCTTCCTTTTTTGAGGTCATCCGTGCCACCCTAATTAATTGTCCCTTGACAATACTGTGCTTTTGTCTAACCGGGTGATCACTGAAATATTGCAAATAGGAGTTGCTGAAGGATGGTTTCCTATATATCTTAGATTTAAAATATTTTATGTCCTTTTCTATGTATGTATCTAAATAATTTATTCCTTTTATATAGTATACATATGTAAACTTTAAGAATCCTGTACTGCTGTTGAGATGCTTAAGCAGATCCTTAATAATATTTTCAGGGCCTTTCCATAAGATAAATATGTCATCCAAAAATCTAACATAAAGTCTCATGTATTGAAAAAAGTCACTGTTGAATACATGATTTTGCTCCCAATGTAACAGCACAAGATTAGCAAATACTGGTGCGCAGGAAGCACCCATTGCAAGCCCCTATGCTGCCTGTAGTATTCTCCATCAAACATAATGTAGTTAAAATCTAAGACAATTTCCATGAATTCCACTATTAAATTTTGTTTATCCTTATCCAATGTTGTATTCTTATATAAACAATCTCTAAACATGTCTAATCCCTCCTGTTTAGGAATAGATGTAAATATTTCCAATACATCAATAGTTAGGAGTGTTACATCCATATCCCACATTTCTTCCTTAATTCTTCCCAGGAAATCCCATGAGTCTTTTATTAAATGATCACTATTTAGAACCTGTTGTTTCAGCCACTTATCTATAGTTGCTCCAAAAGGGTATGTTTTTGACCCTCTTCCATCCACAATTGGTCAAAAATTTAAATTTTCCAGATTTTTATGGGTCTTTGGTATCCCAAATATAGTAGCTACTTTTGGGTTTACAACTTTTAAATATTTGTAAGTTTCTCCTGTTATTCTTTCCTCTAAGAGATAATCTTCCAAATAGTAATTTATTCTTTTATTACTAATATTTATCTCATTAAGGGATGCTGGTTGATATGTATCTGGATCATTCAACATTTCAAAGATTTTTTGGGAATATTCCAGTGTGTCAAAGAAAACCATCCCTCCTCCTTTATCATGTGACCTATCCAACCAATCAGTTCAAATTAAACAAGTATTTATGAACTGCCACCAGCTGTGGAACTAGGGGATCTAAAAATCTACATATCACAATACAGAAGCAAGATTAGCTACAACCAAAAAGAACATTATTAAGATCATATATCCATGAAAAACATTACATCTGTAGAAAGTGTAATATTTCTTAATGACATCAGCTTCAGTACTCTTTTAATAGACTGGACTTCACTGAAACCTGGCGAGGGGGGTGAATAGCATTCAGCTTACTCTGAAAAATAATTCCTTGTTTAGAACTTATATTATAGTTACCTCCTGAAATGTCAATCCTGACAACTTCTAAAACTAAAAAGGAGCATTGTTTAAATAACTGAGAAACAATTATGTATTTGTAGGATCTGCTTTAGAATGATGAAAAGTCAAAATGTCAAATGCTCACATGAGCGTAACTGCAGAAATTCGATGTTTATTTTTTTGGATTGCAGTACAGTGAAGATCGGAATATTTTCCCTTTCCACACTGTAGTGCGATCTCGGAGTTGGAATATATATTTAGCAGGGGGTGTGAAGCAATTTCAGATTTCTGCATTTACGGTCATGTGAGCATTCGACATTTTGATTTTTCGTCTATATAATATAGACCCTGTTTGGATACGGCCCCACATGGGCAGTTGCAAGTTGGGCTAGCCCCCTGCAAAAAGAAGTTTAAAGGAGAAGGGTGATTTGCATAGTTCGCTCTTCTCCTTTGACTTCAGCCTTTTTGTGGCTTTACGGTACTTGCATTTCAAGTATCGACATTTCAATAGGGCGCCCTAATAAGAATTAGGTGTGCAATACCAGATATCTAGATACCATTCTGCCATCAGATGGGGCAAAATTGCCTTGGTTTTATTAAAATACTATTTTCACTCCTTGAAGTCACACTTGCAGATTGAGAAATGTAACACCCTGTTATCCAGATAGCATAGGATTTGAGCTGCACAGAGTACAAGGAGAAGTGAACAATGGGCATGTAGTCTGTAGATGAATGAAAAGTGGATTAGGATAATGACTACTTTTTCTCAGCATTGTCAGATAGCCAATGGCAAACTGAAAACAAGACCAAAATGGAGAAGAAAGGAAAAGTATGGATGGCAAGAAAAAAAATATACCCTGTCAGGATATATTACATCATCAATAATTTAGAGGAATACCAAAAGATAGTGAAAACAAATTATGCTTTGAAAAGAAATATTTATAATGGAAAAAGAGAATGTTATCTGCACAGGCCAAAGATGCACTAATGAGAAATTCATAGATTAAAGATCTTCTCTCTGTATCTCTATATATTCATATTGCAGTTATCCAATAGCACAACTGCAGTCAGACTTTGATTTGCTATTCTACACTGTTACAAAAATCTGGTTCATTGACAATGTTGGCCTGGGCCAGTTATATTGACTAGCTGAAAGACTGGCACAATATTACCTTTAGTCTGGACTATTTTTGTGCAATCTACATCTCTGACTCGATCTGTCATGATAGGACTATAGCTTACCAGCAATAAAAGACTGTCTTTGTCAGAAATATATATGCAAAAATAATTTATCACACCATGCAAGTGTAATGGAATCAAGATATTTGAATGAACTGTACCTGAAAGACTATATAATACATATAAGATGCTTACAGAAAAAGTTGTTAACAAAGCTGCATTCCATTTTTTTTTCTTAAAAAATTGTTTCTTAATAGAAAACTTATGACAAGATGTAATGATATCAGCTGACTATGTATCACAGCAGATGTTTTGCATGTAATGGGGGATGGGGTTGGCACATTTCCTTGTATCAAATCCCTGTCCAAAGTATGCTGATTCTGGTGAAGGCAATGGCTATCCTTACTGGAAACAAGCTCATTACTGCCTTTAATGAGGTCATTTTATTTTTGCAGCACAGGCAGAGGACAGAATTCTGTAAGTGTATGTGTATATGCATTCAGGATTAATAGAACATAAATAGGTTCAAAGATACATAGGTGTTTACTAGGCTAACGACCACAAGGGCCTTTTTAATCCTGGCCATTCATTCCAAATCTCTGACAAGTTCTGATATCCTTGATAAGTGTAAGCAGGGGTTTGGGAGACGAAACATTTACAAGCAGGGGTCTGGAACATGAACCATTACAGGTTGCCTGTGTTCATCAGAGACACAGGTTACAATCCAGGGATGAATTTCCTGTTTTCCATCCAGTTGTCCAAGTTGCACTTGAACTGGGTTACAGAGGAACTCCACTTCACATAGATGGGGTGCCTATTCCATAGATAGGGTAGTCTCTGAGATACATGCCTGTCTCTCTAGCAGGCCCTATGTATATCACAGGCAAGGTTTAAGCCTCTAGAATTGGTAATTCTGGTGCTATTTGTTTTTGGGATATGCAGGATGTCCATCAGAGTGGGATCTGACAATAACCTGTATGCCAGCCATAGAGCTCCCCTCAAAAGCCTGTAGGAGACAGAATACAGGAATAGAGGTGGTCTGCCTAGGCCATTTTACTTATGCCCTGTATTCTTTTAGTGAGGAACCTCTGTGGACATTCCAATTTTTGGATATGCCTGGATAAGTACATACTAAAGGGGACATTTTACTCAATGATAGGTCTGGTGAATGCGGAATACAGTAGAACAGTAACTTCCTTGGACTTAGATGCCATACCTTTGTTTATAAGTTGTGCAACATAGAATGATTTCCTCACTACTGTAGACATGTGATGGTCAAAAGCTAGATTACTATCTATGTGTGCCCCTAAGTCCCTGACTACTGGGTCACCTCTAAGGAGTGTGTTATCAATATGATAGTTATCCGGGCTAGATGACTTCCCGAAGGATAGTATTATGCATTTTTTGGCATTTAGTTTTAGTCCATGGCTCTGACACCAGCTGTTTGTCTGTATTAGCCCCTCCTGGAGAACATTTGTGTTAGTGTGAGATTCGGTGACAGCTCCTAATTTGCAATCATCTGCAAATTTAGTTAGCCAGAGACCAACTCTCATTGGCCTTGCTTTCAGAGAAGTAAATGCCAAAAAGGCGCACTCCAATGACTGATCCCTGAGGGACTTCACTTGTGGCTAGCCTCTTTGTAGAGGTGGACTCCTCAAGTCTAACTTACTGGGTCTTTATTTAAACAGCTTTATGGCTGTTTAAATAAACAAGTATTTGCAACATAATAAGGTAGAGTAGTCCTATTAAATTAACAATGATTTTTCCTTTGCAGACACAAACCATTATTACACAGTTGCGGCTTCACATTTGGGTTCTAGGAATGCAAAACTCTAATGTGGATATTACTCAGGAAGACAGTGTACATTCTCATATTGTATTATTAAGACAAATCTCTGATATGTGTGTGTGTGTATGTATATGCATTTATTGTTAAGACAGAAGAGCTGAAACTTTAAGTGATGGTGTATTCTTTGGACTCATTTAGTGTTTTGTGCCTTGAACATTTCCAGCTTATATTTAGGGTTCAGTTGTAAGATGAATAATATTCTTTGAAATTACTTATATACTACGTCTGCTGCATAAAGGTTACTGCTATGTAATTTCTGCACTATTTCCCGAGGATAAAGCAAGTATTTTTCTTTCAGTGATTCAAAATCTTCTATTATACAAAAGTAAAATCACCATTTATGAAATCTCAGTTTTAAGATACTGAACAAAAACTTCAAATTACCATATATCAAGACTGGCGAAGGATACAGCTTTAAAAATACTGCATAGACAGAAGATGTCAGTGCTGCAGTACATACATCAAAAAGAGTGATTTTCAGTCTTTGTGAAAAGACACATGTTCATATGGGCATCCTGAATCCCAAAAGAACAGGGATGTTGAACATAACATGATCTGTAATTTCAGAACTGCAGAAATTAAATAGTAAAGCATTCTTAAATGTAGACTGACAAATCAGGTACTTTCAGAGTTTTGTAGTGAAAAAAAATGAATGACCTGAGACTACGCTTCACCCTTCCATTTCCTTATTGTGAAACAAAAGGTAAAATAATATTACTCTGCTACATGGATTCAGTCAGAGAAACACATTTTATTTCTCCTAGGGGGTGCTTCCAATACATCCCATTAACTGTAAGTAGAAATATTCCATGGTGACATGCTGATGGAATGCCATTGGTGGTAAAAATGAGAGCATGAAATAAAATGTTGGAATTCTGCTCTATACAACCCTTTGGCAGTTCAACCATGTTGCTCCCGGTACATAGAGCATGAGAATATATAGTCTCATATACTCCTTAGTGTTTTGGCTCAAGCAGTCTTCCATACTACACCATTTTCTTTGACTCCCGATTAGTATACATTGGCACCTCTTTATAGCAATGTCATTTATAATTTTGGGAATGGCATTTAGGCACAAATATATATGAGGGAGGAAAATCTGCTGTTGACGCATGTGAACTGGAATGTCATATTGCGCAACTCATGAGAACATGTTTGCTCAATATGTCACTGAGTAGATTCATATTTACACCCCATCCCTAAAATTTTGAACGTTTTCATTTTGAGGCTGCTTTTGTATATCTGATTTGACCACTTTTACTTTTTAAAGTAATTAATTTTCTATGCTGCTAGCATATTACATATTGAAAGGCAGTAATTTAGTATATATGTGCACTGCATCTGTCACCATCTGGTTCATCCATTGCAGCAAATTGTCACAGTATGTAATGCATTGCCTGTGGAAGTCCAGTCTCATCCGTAAAAATGAAAACTCATGTCAGCAGACTGACATATGTATACATTATGCCTGCCTCTTTACTTTTACATTGCACCATGTCATTCCTATAGTTATATAAATGGGATTACAAAATGTTTATCTAAATAAAGCCAACATTTTTCAATATACCAGCACATATTCACAGTAGGCAGAGGTACCTTTTTCACACTATTCTCTCTCATTGACTCCAAACTAAGAGTTATAGACCTAATGCATTTGTTGATCTAGTTAAGCACAGCAACCTAAATAATTCTGTTATTCTCTGATAACTTTGATCCATGAAGCTACTTGTCATATTTCCAGTGCCAAGCTAGACTCATTCCTCCCCTTCTCTTCCCTTCTAAGCTGTAAGGTCCATTAAGATACTCTTCTTGTCCAACTTCTTTATAACCATTTTGTTAGCTCCATGGCCCTACACCTTCAGACCCCCTAGCGTCCCCCATTCTATATTCAGATGCTTTATAATCATTTTATTAGCTCCCTGCCCCTAGACATTCAGACTCCCTTGCCTCCTCCACTCTATCTTCAGATGCTTTAGAATCATTTCATTATCTTCCAGTCCCTAGACCTTCAGACCCCCTAGTCTCCCCCATTCTATATTCAGATGCTTTATAATCATTTCATTATCCCCCAGTCCCTAGACCTTCAGACCCCCCTAGCCTCCCCCATTCTATATTCAGATGCTTTAGAATCATTTCATTATCCCCCAGTCCCTAGACCTTCAGACTCCCTAGCCTCCCCCATTCTATATTCAGATGCTTTAGAATCATTTCACTATCCCCAGTCAAGACCTTCAGACCCCCCAGCCTCCTCCATTCTGTATTCAGATGCTTTATAATCATTTCATTATCTCCCAGTCCCTAGACCTTCAGACCCCCCCCCCTCCCCCATTCTGTTTTCAGATGCTTTATAATCATTTCATTATCCCCCAGTCCCTAGACCTTCAGACCCCCCAGCCTCCCCCATTCTGTATTCAGATGCTTTATAATCATTTCATTATACCCCAGTCCCTAGACCTTCAGACCCCCCAGCCTCCTCCATTCTGTATTCAGATGCTTTATAATCATTTCATTATCTCCGAGTCCCTAGACCTTCAGACGACCTAGCCTCCCCCATTCTATATTCAGATGCTTTAGAATCATTTCATTATCTCCGAGTCCCTAGACCGTCAGACCCCCTAGCCTCCCCCATTCTATACTCAGATGCTTTAGAATCATTTTATTAGCTCCCTGCCCCTAGACCTTCAGAACCGCTAACCTCCCCCATTCTATATTCAGATGAGCCTGCAATCATCAGATCTTATTTTAATTATTTCACTGTAGAAACAGGATCTGCTTTGACATCTTCAAACCCTACTTATCTATCTCAAAAACAAATAGCTGATTTTTAATCTGGAAAAAGACCAAAATAATGTTATTTCGCATACCATCTATGCTTAAATTCTTTTCTAACTCAACCAATTTCTCTTATTCCATACTTTAAGTAAGAATTTTTCTAGAATTATTCCTTTTCATGTCAATCCTTGTTGATAATTTAAAAGTCTCCCTATTAAAATGTCAGCACTCAAAATGCCAAGTGTTGACATACCCTTCCCCCACAAATGCAGAAAATCCATTTTTTTACAGGGGGCAAGCCCCCGTGTACCCCTCCCCCAAAAATTATGCATACCAACTCTGTGATCCCCACACCTCAGAGAAAAGAGAATATGCCTGGAAATGGCCATCTTGGACTTGCTATATGTAAGTCTTTTTTGGTCATTCAGGTACCATGTGGCAACATTTAAAATACTCATTTAAAACTCAAAATAAACTGCACTGTATTTGGTTAACATAAGATCTTTGGTTTCCTGAATTCTGAAGGTGGAGAAGCTAGAAGACACGGTATCATCCAAACACACCAAGAGTGATGCTGCTCCCTTCTGGCCTATGCTTATAAAAAGAACCTTTATGGATTTCAAATTCTGTCTATGAATATATGCAGATTTTCATTCCTTAAATTTGAGCATCAATTCATGATCTAACCTTTTTGTCACTAGACTGTCTTATCCTGGTACTTATTTTAAATATGTTTAAATTTGGTATCTCCCCGTATTTGCCTTCCAGAGTCTCTCCCAAAACATCTTACTTTCATAGCTCTTATTCTGGTAGTATTGTAATTTTGTAAAGTGTTTCTATCTCTTTGATTTTCTCCAATCATATGTTATTAATGCTTGACCATAAGCACACTGATCAGTATAGCGGCACCAGTAAACTGACCATCGCAGTAGATGCAGATGATTGTTGCAGTAGAGTAAGCTATTTCTGTCCTTCCCCCTTGTGACCAGCCAGCTTATAAAGTCTTCCATACACTATTTGGAGCTCAAGAGGAGCTCTTAAAAGTCATGTGCAAATCTTTTCAGAGCTTTTCTTTTGCCGAGAATGAAGGCAGGCAAAAACCCAAAAAAATAATGCTAGGAAAAAAACCCAATAGAAAACATTTACACCCTGGAAAAAGAAAAAGAAACACATGTAAAATAAAGGGAATCTGTAGGGAGGGGTGGATACTGCCAAAATTATCTATTATAACATCTGCTGTTGTGGTAAGTTTACTTATATTACTGCATTACTGTTTGATAGCTTATTGTGTTTTTAACTGATTGGCCTGAGGGTTTAACTTTATAAAAATTTTTCATTCTGCTGGTATAAAAGCCTTACATTTTGTAAGAGTGTGCTCATTTATTCAGAGCTTACTTGTGCCTGGGTTGGACACCTGTGTCTGCAAAACGTGGATTGCTTCTAAAACCATCTGGACCTACAAAGCGGATATATTTTTGCACTTGCTCTAACTATTTCAGTGTTATTTAACACTTTTGTGTGACATTTATTTGTTTCATTGAATTTATCACTGTTTTTCAGCCTGCACATGTTAAAGAAACTCCATCAGTTTGTTGCTGTACTGCTCATAGGGTGTATTAACAGTATTCTGCAAAAGCTATTCTGATTTTGCCAAATATTTCTAAGTTTTGTAAAGGTTTTGTGGGTTGTGAACATTTTGCAGGGTTAGTGAACTTATTAACAAGGATTCCTGATATTGCAGGAATTCTTACTTCTGTTTTAAATCATTGGTTACTGCGCCTGAGCTCAAAGCCAGTTCAAAGTGGGAACTAATGGTTGATTGCTTATTGTGTCTTTATCTGATTCACCTGAGGGTTTAACTTTATACGTCTTTCATCCTGCTGGAATAAAAATTTTCTGCAAATGTAGTTCCCTGTGCTTGCATATAGATTCATAGGTAGGTACTAGCCTATTGGCCCTGGGGCCTATACAAGCCCAGCCAAAAAGGTACCCTGGATTTTTTCACCTAAGAAAATTATTTTCCTGTGCCACTGTTGAGCAGAGCCACAGAAGTGATCCCCGGGGTGAATTTCCTATTTCCCATCCAGTCATCAAGATTTTTCTTGAAGAGTGCTAATGAGGAGCTTTGTTTGATATAGATAGGTAGTTTATTCCAGAGTATGGGAAGTCTCTGTGACTGGAATCTATCCCTCCGGCATGTTCTGTTTATTGTGGTGACAAGGTTTAGGTCCCTAGAGTGTGTAGCTCAGAGGGATTGGGATTTCTTTAAGTGGAGCATGTCCAACAGCTCTGGGTTTTACATAGCTTTGTATGTTAGGCAGAGATCACCTCTGAGTAGGCGATATACGATGGAGTAAAGCTGGAGTTTTTTGAGATGGTCTGCATAGGGCATCTGTTTGAGGCTGGTAATCCTCTTTGTGAGGTATTTCTGTGGCCTTTCCAGTTGTTGTAGATGTCTTGTGAGGTACATACCAAAAGGGGCATTGTACTCTATAATGGGTCTAATGAGTGATGAGTAGAGGGGAACAATGACCTCTTTTTTTCTGGATGAGAAACCTTTTGTGATGAGGTGTGCCACGTAGAAGGATTTCCTGACTACTGTGGTGATGTGATTATCAAAGGAGAGACTACTGTCCACCTTTGTCCCAAGGTCTCAGCACACTTTCGGTGTTAAGTATACTACCGCCTATATTGTAGTTCATGGGTACAGAGTTTTTACCAAAGGGGATGACAGTGCACTTTTTGGCATTGAGCTTGAGGCCATGACTTTGACACCAGGCATCTGTCTCAGTGAGGCCCTTTTGTAGGATGTCCACATCGTTAGGAGTTTCAATTATGGCTCCTAGTTTGCAGTCATCTGAAAACTTCGTTAGCCAAAGACCTTCTGTGTTAGACTGTACTTCAGAGAAGTAGATACCAAACAGGAGAGGACTGAGGACTGAACCCTGTGGTACTCCACTTGTCACTGGTCTGAAGTCGGATTTGGATTCTGCTACTTTCACAGTGTGGGTTCTGTCAGTGAGCCAGTTGGCAACCTATCTTGTGACATAGGAATTTATACCTAGTTTAGTGAGTTTATCTATAATGCCAGAGTGGGGGATGGTGCGAAAGCCTTGGCAAGATCTAGATAGGCTGTGTGAACCACCTTACCCTCATGTACGGTTTTGGTGACTGCTTCAAAGAATTCTATCAGGTTTAGGAGACATGATCTGCCTTTTACAAATCTGAACTGGGTGGGTTCCAGAGTTTGGAGATTACCAATATCTTTGTTTATAAGTTCCATAATGATACATTCCATGGCCTTGCAGACCAGGCTCGTCAGGCTAATGGGGCGGTAGTTCCTGGGGTCCGTGGTGTTGCCCCCCTTTTGGAGTGGGATAACCGTCACTGTGCACCATTCAGCAGGCACTAAGCTTGAGGTGAGGCTATGACTGAACATGGTACTTAGATGGTGTGCCAGTTTGTTCTGTAGTTCATGTAGAACACAGCCTGGGATGTTGTCTGGTCCCATGGATGCTGTGCTCTTGGCTTTGGAGAGTGTGGTTTTTACCTATGCAGCCATGATTACAGGAACTTTGCATTCTTCTGGTATAGAGATGGGCTTCTTAGGGGGTGAGAGGTGGGTAAAGTTAGCACTGAACCTATCTGCCAGGATGTTGGCAATATCAGTTGGGTCTGTATATTTAGTGCCATTATGCTGTAACTCAGAGCAGATCTGAGTGTTGCCATTGAGATTCTTGACATAGCTATAGAATGCATTGTGGTTGTCTTTAGAATCAGTGGCAATTTTGTTTTTGTAACTAACTTTGGAGGATTTTATCAGGGATCACAGCTTCTTACTGAGGCTGACTAGGGAACTCTTCCACTCATGGGATTTTACTCTCTTTTGCAACAGTTTCTTCGTTCTGTTGTACAGCTTGTTTATGGGCGGGGACCAACAGATTGGCTTCCTTTTTTGGAGGATAGCATCTTGGTTCTGTTTGGGATAGCACGATCCATGCACTCATGTAAGTGCTTATAAAGTGCAATTGTGTAGGATTCAGTAGTCATAACTGTATTGTCCATCTGCATGGGTGTCCTAAAGTTCGCCACTTCTGTCTTTAGAAGCATGAAGTTGGCTTTGGAGAATTTTTTTACCATGGTTTCCTTAATGGGGGGTGGGGGCAGGATGTGGATATCTAGGGTTATTAGCTTATGGTCAGATCGGACCAATGAGGTGTTGACTTCAGGTGTGGAACACTGGTCACTCATGTTGGTAATGACTAGATATAGGATATTGTTGCTCCTGGTGGAGGTGTGGATAAGTTGATCCAGGGCATTGGAGTTTATGATTTCGAGAAAACATTGAGTGAAGGAGTTGGTACATGAGTAGTTTTCCCAGTTAATGGTGGGGTAGTTGAAATCGCCCATTATTAGGGTATTTGGTTGAACCCTAATATTTTTCAGTACATCAAGAAAAGAGGAGTGGGAATCCTGGGGCATGGTGGGGGATCTGTAGCAAGCTACAATTTGGATTGCAGTTTTGCCCAGAGTTAGTTGCTCTTGGATAACCTCGGCTGCATTATGCTGAGCAGCTTGCCTGGAGGTGTGGATATCCTTAATGAATATGGACACACCTCTGCCTTTGGTGTTCCGGTCCAGGTTACATGGCTGAAAAGTGTGGTATAGCCCAGTAGTGCAGGGGTGCTGTCTGGAGCCTTGAACCATGTCTCAGTCACTGCACAGATATCGATGTTCTCCATTTTAAGGAGTGCCTCGAGTGAGTGCATTTTGAGATTTAGACTTCTAGCATTGAGTAGCATCACCAACAGTTTTTGCTTGCCTGTTCCTGGTACGGTGGTGAATTTGTCATTTGAACCTTGCCTAAAAAAGGCACTATAGGGGCGGCAAGAACCTTAGCCAGTATCCGAAATCCCAGCAATCAAGCTATATAAGCAAACCTCTCTTGTTTAAAATCCTCTATAGGGAATGCTCTCCATAGTCTCCCACTGTTCACAGCTGCTTGAAGAGATGTCAGTTTGTGCAGAGGGTGGTAATACTGCAGGTCATCTAATCGTGTACTACTAAACACTCTCACTTTGACCTTTAAGTGACTCTCCCTTACTCCTTCTCATATAGAAATTGTATAGGATAGATTCAGACGTGCTGAATCTAGACTATTTGGTATCACTGTATTGTTAAACCAACCATCTTAAATTAGGGAGGGCCTCCCCTGCACCCTTGTGGCAGACGTTTGTAGCTCAGAACCCGTCTGAGTTGGGGACTGCTGAAGAAAGGCTCAGTTGGGGGGTTTCCCATTAGTAGCTGTGTTATAACTTTATAATTGCCTGTATATAAGCCTCACATTTGCACGTGTTTATGCTCAGTTTACCAGAGCTACTCAATATTTGGAAACTTTAGCCAGCAGTTTGGAGTACATCTGCACTGAAAGTCAACACTGCACTTTGTTAACTGTAAGTAAATGAATTGCTGCTTTATTTTTGCTGTTTGTGGTCAAGTTCAGCTAGCCCATTTCCATCCCAAATAAAACATTCAGAAAAATCCTTCCACAATGGATGTGGACTTTCCCATCATTTCTCCTGCCAGCTTGATTGATATAGGCATCTTGAAGCAATGTAGCATTTGCTTCATGTTTAATGACAACCATTTACTCCTAAAGCAAACTAACAACCTATGTGAGAGATTCAAATACACGGCGGAACTGGAGTCAGTTCTTTCACGTAACAACAAACTAGACATCAAACAGGTTGTCAGTACAAATGCTTCACCTCTCACACAAAATAACGTCATGACACATAAACCCACATACAAAGAGGTACTCACTAAAAGTCTACCAAAAGAACAGACATCCCCCCAAATGCACACCACACACACTCACCACTAAGCAAAAAGAAACCACTACACATATCAACACACACACACACACACACCCCCGTGTCTCAACAAATAAGTCCCTGAGGCAATACACATCAAATGTCTTGGTCACACAGCTGACTCTATAGTGAGACACACAGATGTCCCCCTCACCAGACTGGACAAGGAGAAGGTCACAGTCACCTGCCTATCAGGTGCCAGGATCCAACAGATCATGCATGCAGTCACGTCATTCAACAAGTGCCGTTATGACTCTGTCATCATCCATGTTGGAATGAATAACTTGAAATTTACCTCTCTGGACTATAAGAAGAGAGATATGATGGAACTCTCTGATTATGTGTCCCAGACAGGTGTATCTTGAGCCCTAAGCAGTATCCTACCCTCACCCAGGATGATGCCACAGTATGAACAAAACATGATTGACTTCAACAAATGGCTCAGCTTCTGGTATCAGTCCGGGGGGGGGGGGTACAGTATCTGTCATCTGGGAAGAAATAGTGGACAGACCTCACTGCTTTGCTAGAGATGGTCTGCACCTGTCCCCCCTAGGCTTTTGGATACTAGCAAAGGCTCTTGCATCCCAAATAGTTCCCTTTTTAAGCAATGTCAAAACAACAGATTTTTCAATGCAACAAAATCTAATTGAGACAAACTCAGTTTCATGCTGCTTAATGTTATGAGTATAAACATGAAACTGCACTCCCTGGAAGCACTCCCCACCTTGGAGAATGCTGATGTCTGTACAGTTGCCAAGACATGGTTTAAGGCCACTGATAGCACCCTGGCCGTGCAAGGATACAATGCTTTCCACATGTTCAGACCTAAAAATGATCATGAAATAACCAAAGGTGGAGGTGTATCCATCTTCATTAAGACCAAATACACTTTGAGACTGGTCAAACAGCATGACTCTCTCGAACTACTCCATGTCCAATTAACTATTGGAAAAGTACCACACCACATCATTGCTAGCTACAGATCCCACACCATGAACCAGGATATAAGCACACCACCTACCTCAATTTACTGGAATCCATCACCATACAGCCCAACACCTTAATCATGGGAGAGTTCCACTATCCTTCCATAGACTGGGGGATTTACATGAGAGAAAACATGCTTACCTGGAGGTTCCAGGACTTTGTTAACACAAATGCTCTGAAACAGATAGTCTGCACCCCCACTAGGGGCTCTAATGTTCTGGACATAGCACTCACCAACATGGGGGGGGGCACTGTACTTCCCTCTGTGTGGTTCCCTCCCTGGTTAGGTCAGATCACAAATCAGTCTCATTTGAAGTAATTACTGGAACTGACACCCTCACAGGAACAAAATTATAAAAAAAAATTTACCAAAGCTAATTACAGCATACTAAGCAATGGTATAAAAAGCTTCATACCACCCGCAAATGCAGAGATCAATAATCCCTATGCAGAAGTGTATGCAAATGCCCTGTACAAACACTTCAGCAACTGCATAAACTCTGCTGTACCTGACTGGATCAAAACCAGTTTTTCCTGTAACAATAAGCCACTGTGGTGGACTTCAAGTATAAACAGATTATATAAAAAGAGGAAGAAACTGTTGTCCAAAAGCAAGAGGGATATCAATCTGCAGAGGAAGAGTTCTCTCCTAAGCCTAAACAAGAAAATCAGAAATCTTGTAAAGCCTTCTAAAGCAAATTACAAAATTAAAATTGCATCCCTAGCTAAGGATGACCATAAGGCATTCATTAACTATGTCTGAAGTCTAAAAGGGAATGCTCAGCTTTGTGCTGAGCTGGTTGCTGGTGGGATCACTCATACTACACTGGAAGGTATCACCAACCTGCTAGCTGACAGATTTAGCACAAACCTTACCACCCAATCTCCACCTACCATATCCCAAAGCATACCTGACACCAGCCCTCTGCCAAGTATCTCTAGAGAACTATGTCATCTCTGGACTCACCAAGGCCAAAAGCATGGCCTCAGTAGGGCCAGATAATATCTCAGGTTGTTTACTAAACAATCTAAAACAAGACCTAGAGGACCTACTTGGCTTGTTCTTTAATCATAGCTTGAGCACTGGCTATGTTCTTGCAGAATGGAGAACAGCAACAGTAATCCTGTGCAAAAAGGGGGACCATCAACTTACCTGGGAACTACAGACCCATAAGTCTAACTGGTCTCATTTGCAAGATCATAGAAAGAATTGTCATGGACCTTATCAACAAGGATGCAGGCGACTTCCAAATTCTGGACCCAACTCAGTTTGGCTTTGTTAAGGGTAGATCATGCTTATTAAACCTCGTGGACTTCTTTGAGAATGCCACCAAAGCCACTGACAAAGGTAAGACAGTGCACACAGTCTATCTCAAACTTGCCAATTCTTTTGACACAATTCCCCACTCTGACATCACTGACAAACTCTCCCAGATAGGGATTAACCCTTACATTACTAGATGGGTAGCCAACTGGCTCACCGACAAAACACACTATGTCAAAATAGATGACTCCACCTCCATCAGTTGACCCATCACCAGTGGAGTACAACAGGGGTCTGTGCTGGGCCCCTTACTGTTTGGAATCTATTTCTCAGAAGTCCAGGCCAAAGTAGATGGCCTTTGGCTCACCAAGTTTGCTGATGATTGCAGACTGGGAGCAATTATTGAGTCCCCCAATGATGTCAACATATTACAAGAAGGGCTATTACAAATGATTGGTGCCAAGCCATGGTATAAAAGTAAATGCAAAAAAATGCATTAGTATTCCCTTTGGCAAAACTGAATTCCCCACAAATTACAATATTGACAGCACCCCCCCCCCCCTGAATTCCAACCCAGTGGTGCGAGACTTGGAAACACAGTTTGATAGCAATCTGAACTTTGAACACCAAGTTTCCACAGTGGTAAGGAAAACCTTCTATGTAGCGCACCTCATAAGCAAGGGCACAGCATCCAGGTCAAGGGATGTTATAACTCCACTGTACTCAGCCCTCATCAGATCACTAATAGAGTATAATGCACCCTTTTGCATGTACCTCACCAGACACCTGCAGCAGCTAGAAAAAACATCAGAAACTAAGAAAATACAGGGACTCCAAACCATGATCTATGTATCATACAGCCTGCTCAGAGATGACTTGTGCCTGGCCTATAGGACAATGGACAACCCTGCCTTAATGGAAATGCTGAACATCCAAAAGTCGAATGGCTCAAGAGTCACTCACTCTAGAGATCTCAACCTAGCTTGTGAGATTAACAGAACATGCTGGAGAGACAGATACATCTTCCAGACACTGCAGCTTCTCTGAAATAGACTTCCTGTTCACGAAAAACAGAGCTCCTCACTGACCTTATTCAAATGCAACCTAGATAATTTGATGGGAGACCACAAATTCACCACTGGCGTGGCACCCATAACTCTCATGGACAGGGGTAGTTGGTGTTGACCACAGACCCACTGTGTTCATATATTTATTCTGTAAACTACCCAGAAAGAATGAATGAGGATACTTTGGATTAACATGGCTAGGCTTGTAAAGACTCTAAGGCTGCTATCCTAGTAACCTTCTATGAACCTGTGAACCTATGAATTATGTGCAACATATAGATCACTGTTGCAATTACTTAAGCTATTTGGGTAGATTACCATATCTTAGAAATTAAGACGGGAGGAGGCTAGTAAATTAAGACTCCAGGATCCCTTGAAAGTGATCCTAGCAAGGCCTGTTCCAGACCTAGAAAATTAATCCATTTTGTAGTACTTTGTAAGGGTATTTACAGAGGACTAAGTTGCTGCCTCTAGAATACTTGGGAAAACAAGTTTAGAATACAGAGAGCTCCTTTGGCAACTTAGGTTGGAGGCAAGTAGAACCCCGGGTTTAAATGAAAGTGTTAATATCAGTAGTGTTCTTAAAATTAGAAGAGCACGTCTATAGATTTATATGTAAACACACTGTGTAAGGTAGATTATTGATTGTTGTATTAGTTTGTTTGTTGCAATATGATTTTATACAGCATCAGTACTTATGTTATTAAGGTTTTTTAAATCTTTATTAGGGTTCCACTTTTAAATAAATGTATTTTTAACAGACACACTGAATATATTAAAAATATATTAAAAATATTAAAAATATAAAAAATACAGTTTACATTACAGTTTTATATATATACTTTCTTACACTTAATATATATACATTTTTATGTACAGCTTCAGAGGATTTAGTATATGTCTTCAGTCAAGAAATGTTTTTTAAATAGGAGTACTTTTTTAATATATGAGTATTTTTTATTTGCAGTTAATTGACTCGAAATTAGTAGCTAATTAACTAATCATGTGATGGGGAAGGACTTATCTAACGTCGCTGTTAGCAATTGTTAATTCATTTTTAACTTGAGAAAGCTCGGTATTCAGCCGAGCGAAAGTGCTTGTTCTTTTTGATTTATTAAAGTCTATTTGTAACAACCCACTGGCATTTTCCAGTTATTGGATTACGTTGGTTTTGGTCTCAGCCTGAAGCTTGTTGTTTTTTGGTCTGTCAAGAAAAATACTGGAGAAGCAAAATTTCCTGTGGAAAAAGCCCTGACTTTGCCAGAAGTGGCTCATTATCATGCTTATAACAAAAGACAATAATAACCCAAAACAACCATCTGGAAATAGTTTGCTTTCTCCCTGGTTGTCCTATCCTCTCACCTTTGTAAGACACAAGCAATTGATCAAATTTTGTCTCGACAGACTCTGAAGTGCATGCGAATATCTAGAGAGTGAATTTGGCCCTCTACATGGATTCAGGAAAGATGACAGGGAGATTAGTAGTCTAGCTTAAGATAAATTCTAAAACAACTATAAGTATAAAAGAAAGATTAGTTGTCAAAGAAACCATGTGAAGAATGAGGCGGGGTGACTCATGATAAGTGCTTATAATTCAAATACTCACCTATCAGGTGACAAAGTATTGAATAAAACAGTCTTACATGTTAAGAACCTCAATTCAGCCTGATGAGCTGGTTGCAAAAATGATACTGTTATACAAAACACTCGTCTGTAAAAATGTTTTCTTCGAAGAATGTCCCAGGGAATACTGAATGACTAAAGGACCTAGAATTTAAACATTTCTGATATCTCATAGTAGTTTTTTTGGAAAGGATTGAAGAGAATCAGTATGAATAGTTTGATAAAAGGGACTTGGAATCAATTATCAGTTTTGCCAGTTACAATGATAGCTAAATGGACAGTCTCTATGTTGAAATCAAGGCACTCAAGAACGAAATAACTCATGACAGTAGTTTTTAGGCTTATTCTTAGGCATATGATATGACTTTTGTACACCTGACATATATGAAATGCCAAATTTGCTTTGAAAATCAAAGAAGATAAATGGAGACAAACCTTTTCCAACATGTACTTTTCTTTTTTTGATGTAATGCTTTGAGAGGTTGGTATACACGTTTAACACAAACTACTTCAAATCTACCAGTCCAGATCCATCTAATGATTTGGAACCCATTTAATCAGCAAAAAGAAGATGAAGTCTATTTTAAATGATTGGCAGTGAGAGTTACTAGTTACTTCTAAAACCCATGAAACTCACCAGCTGAGCAAGTTGCAAAAAACAGAATTGCAAGGATCCAGCACTCACAGCAACATTCGGACAGAAACACGGGCTTTGTCAAGTCACACGTACTTGTGTATTGAGGCAGAATTAAATGATGTCAGGAAAGGGAGGTTCTGACTGAGCCTGATTGCTTCAAGGAAAGCACTTTAAGTTCTGTTACAGTTACAAGTAAAAATCTGAAAGTTTTTTTTTTAAGTATTCATTTTTTCCTGTCTGGGAGATTGGACCTATTGCATTTACTCTTTGGCTTCAAGTTATTCAATAGGAAGTTGAATTTAAATTACAAGATAGTCTCTTAAGGCCGAGATGTTGGTAATGGATGTTTAATAAATGAGGCATGTTTAAATGACTTATATCAATGCTGTCCACCTTTGAATCTATCTGTGAGGTGATAAGGAGCCAAGATACTTTCTCATATTTTGTATGAGAATTTTAGTGAATATTGTGTATTTAATTCCTTCTAGCAAATTTAATAGCGCAAGAATGCAAAGTGTTTATAAAAAAACTGAAAGAGTACTAAACCAGTAGGTATATACGGCAAACAAAGAGTTATCATGTGTACTTGTATCCGAAGACCTGACATTGGTATCTGATAGTAACACGTATAAAGAAGTTACCCTTGTGTAGATCAACTTAGCATAAAGGCACATGGATACAGGATAATTTTATCTAGTTCATGACAACTATATTAACGTTAACACTTCTCAGCTTTTGAAATATCACACTCTTGAGCTGGCATGCATTTTGGAATACTAAAGATTCAGAAAAATCAGACATTTGCCTTTGGGCGATAATTTTGTTAGGTGACTCAAATACAGAACCCCTAGTTCCTTATATATATTACAAGCTAAGAACGTTTTTCCAAAGTATACAGCATTATGGATTCATAATACATTTTGGAAATCATGAAGTATCAGTATGAATAGTTTAGGTGATTGTGTAATGCTACTTTTATGGACATTGTTTTTGGTGCACATTAGTACATTAGTAGTACGGGGACAGTCCTGAGGTACATTTTCTGTTTCCCATCCATAGCTCTAGGTTGCACTTGAAAATGGACAGGATGAACATTGTTTTATGTGGACTGGGAGTCTAATCCATGGCTGCACTATCCTTTGCACAATATACCTGTCTCTCCAAACTGTTTTGTTGATGTTGTAGTAGGGGATTAGATCCCTAGACTGAATACTTCTGATGCCATTTGACTTGCCAATGTGCAGTAAATCCATTGGTAATGGGTCTCCCTCAGTTAATCAAAGCATTTTCACCATTGAGTGCGCTGTTCAAACTTTAGTTACTAGTTTTCAAAATGCCTTTTCAGTTACTTCAGAGTAGATGGACCAGACATCAAGAATATCATAAGCATTGATTTGAAAATTATACTTGGTAGCAAAGATTTGATTATGATAGTGAGTGAATAGCCTGTTTTATCAGTAAAAGGACAAGTGTGAAAATTTATGTGGAGTGGGGCACTTTTTTCTTTAGAGTGACATTGACACTTAAAACTAAGAGTCCCTACCCATGTAGGCTTCATCCCTATTGTAGGTTTAAACATATTGGACAATATCAACGTTTTCCACAGATGGACATAACATTGTGTGCAAGAGAGCATTTTGCATTTAATTCCTGTGGTGCAGTGCATGTGACAAGGTGTCTCTGTTGTGACATATGCTATTTGGGGAAGACCACATGACAGCTGTTATGCTACATCCCTGAATGTTGGCATGCCACACACACTAGAAACAAAATATTACTCTATATATTACAGGATGTAAACTGTGCTGCTTATAAGAATCTTTATTTTCTTATTATCGGCAAATGTAACATAGACAGTAGTGGCTGAGGCTTTGAATTCAGCTTAGAAAGAAAAGAAAGAAAGAAACAAACTGCATTAACAGTCGGGTATGTATATGAGTTACACAGTTGGGTAAGTATATGAGTTACACAGTCGGGTAAGTATATGAGTTACGCACAGGCCTCAATCAACAGGCTGCAATTAATAGTGTCTGAAGGTTAAGACCAATTAAATAACCATTTCCTTCTTGTCTTATAGATATTTGAAATTGTTTTTGGTCTATACTTTAATATCATTTACTAACTTTTGTCTCATTGTTTATATTTGTCACTAGTTTGTGCATTGTTAAGTTTTACAATGTCTTAAAACTGTGTGATGAGCTTGATTGGGTTAAGAAGATATGTGATCATACTTTATTACTTAAAGGTGCATTTTTTCATGACTTTTGCTCTGATAAATTTGTTAGAGGTGAAAGCATTCAACTTTTTACATGGAAAAGACATATGGTCTGGCCATGCCACATATATGTTAAACTTACAGGTATCTGGCCATGTCCAGACAATTATATTTCTAATCAAAACTATACCCAACATTCAGAAATGAAAACACATATAAAATGATTGCTGCCTTTGGTTGGTTAAGAAAAACAACTTTGGCTCAGTCTAAAATAAAATAAGAAGTAAAGCAATAAATCAAACATTTCTTTCTGATTACTATCACCATACATGCATAAATAAAATTTAAATGTCAGGTATTTCTCATTTCGTTTATCAGAGCTGAATGGCAGTTGCAAATCCACCTCCTACATTGTCCTTATTATCAGGCAATCTTTGCCTGTCAGGACTATTAATATAATTGGATCTCATAACAGAGAATAGGCATTTGCTGCCAGTGTCGGGAGAACTGCATAAGGCCATTATTATGCAACAAAATTCATGCTTTTCATATCAGGCATTGCACAGACAGCAGGAGGATGGAGAAAATTAGGTGTAAGAATTTTAGTAACTGTGTACATCATGAAAAAAGGAGAATGATGGGTAAGTCACATGCAAAATAGGAATTATCTTGGTATAAAGTCATGCAAATTCAAATTATACTCACACACACACACACACATGTATATGTATATATATATATATATATATATATATATATATATATATATATATATATATATATATATATGGATTCATATCGTATCACTTCACTGAAAGACCATTTCACTGACACCCATTTCACTGAGGCCAAATCACCTAAAGTTCATTTCACCTAAAACTCATTTCACCTAAAACTCATTTCACTGACAAGTAGTACTCTAAGGCAAGTCAAATGTATATGTCATTTTCCCCACTGTAGTGTGATCCTGGTGTTAGTATATATAGTTAGGGGGTGTGGCTGGTACAGCCCCCCACATTAGGGGTGTGGGAGGCACCCCCCCACCTAGTTGGGTTTTACCAAATAATGCAAAACAAAACCAGACAACAGAAAACCAAATTAAGTGGGGGGCTACGCCCCCCGCCTCCCCAATGTGGGGGGATGTGCCCCCCACACCCCCTAACTATATATACTAACACCAGGATCGCACTACAGTGGGGAAAAGGACATATACCTTTGACTTACCTTAGAGTATTACTTGTCAGTAAAATGAGTTTTAGGTGAAATGAACTTTAGGTGATTTGGTCTCAGTGAAATGCGAGTCAGTGACATGGTCTTTCAGTGAAGTGATACGAATCTATATATATATATATATATATATATATATATATATATATATATATATATATATATACACACAGACACACACACACACACACACACATCACACACACACACACACACACACACACACACACACACACACACACACACACACACACACACACATGTATTTCTGGGAGAAATACATCTAAAACACACACAGACACACACACACACACACACACACACACACACACACACACACACACACACACACACACACACACACACACATGCATGGACAAACACAGACACACATACACAAATACATGGACACACACAGACACACCAAAACATTTATAAAATATATACACCATTCTTTCCCCATCACCCTTCTCATGCCCTTCCTTCCTGATGTCTATTTAGCATGATTTTCACCATAAGCAACCGCAAAGACATAAGAATTTGACTAAGGGAAATCGAATATTTAATTTGAGTATGTGTGTTCTGTGATAGACTTGTCCAGGCAAGCTTCAGAGGCGTTGCACCTGTTGGTTGCTGGAATAGGATACAGCATCTTTGATACCCTGTATAAGATAAAGTGGGTTATCTGAAAATGGACAGTAAGAACATTTATGTTGAGAAGCTAAACAATGCTACTCCAGTCTTTTAGAATGTAATAGTTGTCACAACACTTAATATTACTAGAGTAAAAGCTTTTTCCCCACATGACTGGTGACAAAGTGCATGATATATACCAAGCCATGACAGAAATTTCAGATACTTAGCTAACAGTAAAAGAAAGCATAAAAAGGTATTTTCATCCACAAAAATTATAGGTTCATAGGTAAGTATTACGCTAGCTGCTCTATCAGGTCATTTTATGCCTAAACAGTTTCCCTTTCTGTGCTCAAAGTTACCTATCCCATTTCATTATAGATTGACCTTAGCCATCCCATGGTTGATAATTATATTTTACCCCTAATAAGAATAACTGGGATCATACCATAGATAATTTGAGGGTGAAACATGCATGGGATGAGAAATTTATGAATTGCCTGTGTCCAGTAGCAGTACAGGGTAGATTTTCTGTTTCTCATCCATAGATCTAAGTTGCACTTGAAAATGGACAGGTATGAACTTTGTTTATGTGAATGGGGAATCTGTTCCACAGCAGCAGTATTTTCTATGAAATATACCTGTCCCTCCAAACCATTCTACTGATGTTACAGAAGAGGTTTAGATCCTAGATTGAGTATTTCTGAGGCTATAAGACTTGCTAATGTGCAGTAAATCCATCAGTAATGGGTTGGTGGATGCCTTGTATAGGTGACCTCTTAGCAGTCTGTAGGATACTGAGTATAGTGAGAGGGCTTTGTCTCCGTCCATATAGGACAAGTTGTTTAGGCCTTGTATCCTTTTAGTAACATACCTCTGCGGACATTCCCGTTGCTTCATTTATTTGGACAGATACATGCCAAAGGGGGATTATAATCAATGATTGGCCTAATGAGGGCTGAGTTAAGGGAGGAAATGACATCCCTAGATCTAGACACAATCCCTTTGTTTATAAGCTGTGTGATATATTAGTAGTTTCTTACAGCAACATGTTGGTCAAATGTTAGGTCACTGGCCACATAAGTTTCCAAATCCCGAACAACTGAGCCAATTCTTAGCAGAGTATTGCCAGTGTGGTAGTTCCTTGGGGTAGATTACTTTCCAAAGGATACAATAATGTATTTTTTGGCCTTTAGTTTCAGACCATGATTTTGACACCAGTTATTTACTTGAGAGAAACCTTCCCGTAGGATGGCTAAGTCATCAGGGGGATTCAATGACTGCTCTTGGCTTACAGTCAACTGCAAACTTAGTCAGCCAGAGACCTTTGGTATTAGTTTTTACTTCAGAAAATTAGATGCCAAACAGGAGAGGTCCCTGCACAGAAACCTGGAGGACTGCACTGGTCTCTCTGTAGTGGTAACTTCCCCTACTTTGATTATCTGCAACCTGTCTATGAGCCAGTTGGCAATCCAATGGGTAACATAGAGGTTTATTCCCACTTTATTTAGCTTTTCTACTATAACTGAGTGGGAATTGTGTGAAAAGTTTTGGCCGGGTCAAGGTATGTGGTGAGTACCATTTTGCCTTCATCCATTACTTTGGTGACCTTTTCAAAAATATCCACCAGGTTGAGTAAGCATGACTTGCCCTTGATGAACCCAAACTGAGATAGGTCCAGTGTTTGGAGGTTCCTTATCTCATGACTGATTCATTTCATTATGAGTCTTTCCATGGTTTTGCATATGGTCAGACTTATAGTTGATTGGATCTGCAGAAGGTCCTCCCTAATGCAGGGAAATTACTGTAGCTGTTCTCCTTTCACTTAATACAAAACTTGCATGGACACTGAGCTTGAACAGTGTTGTTAGGGGTGTGGCTGAGACCGAACAGTGTTTTTAGGGGGTGTGGCTAAATTGTGCATCCGTTTATTTCACATTCCTTGAGTGATATTGTCAGAACCCATCAATGCAGTATTTTTAAATTTTTTATAGCACTTTTAGGACTTGGTCTTGTGTGACAGCTGGAGATGAGCCAGTTTCAGATATATGTTGGTGGACAGACAGAGATGAAAGAGGGGTAAAGTTAGAGCTAAATTTATTGACTAGTAAGTTTTCTATGTCTTCAGCCTCAGTGTAGGTGATATCATTCACAATCAGCTCAATACGTTGCTGCTTTGTGTTTTGAGATTATGAGGATAACTAAAAAAATGCCTCGGCAGCTGTTTTAGTCTCAAACTTGACTTTGGTGGATTTTATTAAGTTACTGAGTTACTTATTTATTTATTAAATAGATTAAGCAAAACTTGAATTTAGAAAGCCTGTACCAGAAGCAAACAAAAAAAAGTCAAATCTTCATCAAGCAATTCAGTTTTAAAGATATTGCTTCAGGAGTCTAAACAAAGCATATCCCTCTTACGCAGGAAAGGTCAGCTAAAAGTTACTTTTAGGTATAAATATCAAATCAAAATGTGAACCAGACCATGAAAGGCCATTAAAGGAAGGGTGAGAAAATGGATTAGGAAGTGATAATTAATAGAATCACCAGATCATGAGACAGAGTATGTAGAAAAACGGTCGAGCAAAAGCAGAGAAAGTAACATACACGACACAAATTAAGAAAATACAAGAGCACACACTGTCAATGTGGTGAAATTCAGGGGATAAATACCCACACAGAACAATTTGCTTGGTAAAGGGCATTGACTGCAAAAATCCAAGGCAGTTTGTAAAAATGTGCAAATCAGTGCCAAGGCAGGATAAACATTTCAGCTATGTACATCAATGTCAAGGCAGAAAGAATAATAAGATTAGAAATATGTTGAGGAGAAATGCTTTCAAAAATAAATAAATAAAATAAGTAAACAAGTAAGTAAGTAAATAAATAAATAAATGAATAACAATGCGACAGGAAAGTCTAATAGTGAAAGTCTGCAAACAAGAAAATTGTCAGGTGCAAAATGCACACTAATGTAAACTCGAGCAAATCACAAAAATTAGTCCATATTAAAAATTTATACAGAGAGAGAGAGAGAGCAAGAGACTCATGGAGTGAGAGAGAGAGAGCGAGTCAGATGCATCAGCCAATCTAAGTAAAGTAGTCTGTAATCAGTTAAAATTGATGCATATTTCAAAACTTTTAACAGGAAAGGTATATGCTTACAGTTCTATTGAAAAATAAAGGGATGCTTCCAAAAAGATGTCAACCTGTACAAATGCTCATGCTCTACGAGGCAATGGTTCGTGTCTACTAAGTTACCCAAGAACAGAACTATGTACACCATGTTTGGGAGGATTGCCTAATTGTTAAGGTGTTTGCCTTACAAACACAAGGTACAGAGTTTGAATCTCACAGGGGATAATTGGCTAGGCTTAAAATGGCTCGCAAGGGCAGTTAGCCTAGTACTAATCTATGTGCATCTATGTGCATACAATAGTCAGCTACAAAGACTACAGAGCTTAGTGGTAGAACATGATGATATCTTTATAAGAAATAACAACATTGTAGATTACTCTCTAGACATTCATCGCAAAGTACAGAAAAGTGGAAAAAGACGACTTAAGAGGAGTATGTACATATAACACAGTGTTCAATCCCAATGGC
Organism: Protopterus annectens; assembly: GCF_019279795.1. Classification (NCBI taxonomy): domain Eukaryota; kingdom Metazoa; phylum Chordata; order Ceratodontiformes; family Protopteridae; genus Protopterus; species Protopterus annectens. The sequence continues at coordinate 1,573,500,538 of NC_056732.1, forward strand.
ACTCAAATGACAAAGACAGAGGAAAAACAAAGATTATCTCAGGTTACATAAGATGAACTGAACTTAAACCAATAATACCTTGCAAAAAAAAAAAAAGATTTAAGGGGTAAGACTGATCCTAATCCCTCCAAGCTTAAAAGATATGAATGTGGTAAGAATATAATTGTTCCATCTTCAAGAAAGTACATTAAACTCCCAAGGGTGGTCATCTTTTACAAAGGAAGGTCACGCAGATGAAACACAAGGCTCGTCTAAGTGCTATAAAAGCTAAATCATGTTTAAACTGAAATTATTATTTTTCTGCTATGAGCAGCATGCTAAAACGTGCTGAACAACTGTTCAGTGTGCCAAGCACACACAGTCAGAAACACCACCGTGTCATTTCAGTTATCACAATCACTACAAGTTTTTTCCCTAGATATTAGAATAGTAAATATAAGTCAATCAACAAGACTGACTATCCTGTAGATATGACTGATGATTTTCCTTGCTATTTGTTGGTAAAACCACTGTGTTCCACTTTAGTCAAAACTGTTTAACGTGTAAAAATAAAACAGTATCCCATTTCAGTAATTCCGCAGTAACTTAGCCACTCATTACAGAAGAGCTGCACTACAGGTATTGGTTGATGGCATTGCACAATGGGTAATATCCAACATCTGTAAGGCAATTTGACCTGCAGATATTATAGCTTTTTCTGGAAAGAAAAATATTACATGTTGATACGATACAGATGTACATTCCAGCCCACCAGCAGTTTCCCCCAGCCTCATCTGTAATTGTTCAGCCAGTAATATGCACTCACATCTTACCTTCAGTGTCCAAGTTCAGAAGCAAACCAAAAACATTAGTGACACACAGAAACTGTCACCATAAATATCATATACAGGTACATGGCAATGTACCATTTCAGTAATTTTGCTTCAAAAGTTGATTAAAAGCATTCTACTGTTTCCAGCAGGAAGGGGGTAAGGAGTCCCACAGCCAGGAATCAGGCGTAGTCACCTTAAAGGGTGTGTGATCTTGGACTAGAAAGCCAGGAAACCTCTTCTAGTCTGGAAGAGAAGCACAGAGGTAAGTCTGATTCTGTAAATGCTATATAGTGTATCAGGGGATTGGTTTATATAGTGTATCAGGGGATTGGTTTATATAGTGTATCAGGGGTCTGGTTTATATAGTGTATCAGGGGGTTGGTTTATATAGTGTATCAGGGAGTTGGTTTATATAGTGTATCAGGGGATTGGTTTATATAGTGTATCAGGGGATTGGTTTATATAGTGTATCAGGGGATTGGTTTATATAGTGTATCAGGGGTCTGGTTTATATAGTGTATCAGGGGGTTGGTTTATATAGTGTATCAGGGAGTTGGTTTATATAGTGTATCAGGGGATTGGTTTATATAGTGTATCAGGGGTCTGGTTTATATAGTGTATCAGGGGATTGGTTTATATAGTGTATCAGGGGTTGGTTTATGTAGTGTGTCAGGGAATTGGTGTATGTAGTGCTTCAGGTGGCTGATTTATATAGTGTATCAGGGGACTGGTTTATATAGTGTATCAGGGGTTGGTTTATATAGTGTATCAGGGGATTGGTTTATATAGTGTATCAGGGGGTTGGTTTATATAGTGTATCAGGGGATTGGTTTATATAGTGCATCAGGGGACTGATTTATATAGTGTATCAGGGGACTGGTTTATATAGTGTATCAGGGGTTGGTTTATATAGTGTATCAGGGGTTGGTTTATATAGTGCATCAGGGGACTGATTTATATAGTGTATCAGGGGACTGGTTTATATAGTGTATCAGGGGTTGGTTTATATAGTGTATCAGGGGTTGGTTTATATAGTGTATCAGGGGATTGGTTTATATAGTGTATCAGGGGATTGGTTTATACAGTGTATCAGGGGGTTGGTTTATATAGTGTATCAGGGGATTGGTTTATATAGTGTATCAGGGGATTGGTTTATACAGTGTATCAGGGGGTTGGTTTATATAGTGTATCAGGGGTTTGGTTTATATAGTGTATCAGGGGGTTGGTTTATATAGTGCATCAGGGGACTGATTTATATAGTGTATCAGGGGACTGGTTTATATAGTGTATCAGGGGATTGGTTTATATAGTGTATCAGGGGATTGGTTTATACAGTGTATCAGGGGGTTGGTTTATATAGTGTATCAGGGGATTGGTTTATATAGTGTATCAGGGGATTGGTTTATACAGTGTATCAGGGGGTTGGTTTATATAGTGTATCAGGGGATTGGTTTATATAGTGTATCAGGGGATTGGTTTATACAGTGTATCAGGGGGTTGGTTTATATAGTGTATCAGGGGGTTGGTTTATATAGTGTATCAGGGGGTTGGTTTATATAGTGTATCAGGGGGTTGGTTTATATGGTGTATCAGGGGTGCTGCAGTAGCATTGTCACCTCACAGTAAGACACTGACCGGTTCGACTCTCAGCTAGAGCATCTACTGCGTGGAGACATGCATGAATGGGCGTACCTTCGTTGAAGATTGTGCGTTAGGGCTGGCAACTCAGCATTTAAAAATCAACTGCCAATCATTAGTGGACCAGAGTTCCTCTGTGGCAACCAGTAACCGGGAAAAGCCAAAAGAAGACCCATCAGGGGATAGGTTTACATAGTGTATGAGGGGATTGGTTTATATAGTGTATCAGGGGACTGGTTAATATAGTGTATCAGGGGAATAGTTTATATAGTGTATCAGGGGTTGGTTTATATAGTGTATCAGGGGATTGGTTTATATAGTGTATCAGGGGATTGGTTTATATAATGTATCAGGGGATTGGTTTATATAGTGTATCAGGGGGTTGGTTTATATAGTGTATCAGGGGGTTGGTTTATATAGTGTTTCAGGGAGTTGGTTTATATAGTTTATCGGGGTTGGTTTACTTCTGGGTAAAATATATAACCAGACAGAAGAAGCTATTAGCTTGGTGAGCCTGAATATCTTCATCTTCGGTTACAGGTTCATTTTCATGTCTATTAACAAGACAGTAGGACCTGTCAACACAATACAGCTTTTATACAAGATGCTGTTACTTTTTATGCCAAATATTGCTGATCTGAGGCAGAAGATTAAATAAAATATGGACTAGAAAAGCAGGGATTCTGTAGTTTAAAATGGCTGGGCTACAGAAGCCACAGACTCTGTCTTTCTGTCTCTCTCCCCTCCCTTACTAGTTTTTCCCACGGCATATGGTAGTGGCCATCAGTCCTCCCTCCTATCCTCTTACATGGTTTGCACATATTGTACTGTAGATAACTGCATTATGTTGACTGTGGATATCACTAGCAGATCCTTTAACACACCAGATTAGGAGGGAGTTCTCTCTGTTCTAGACTCAGAGAAGGGTAAGGTCTTATTCGGCCACAGCAGGACTTGTTGGCAATTCTCTCAGGAAACTCTTTGAAAGTTAAATGAAAAGCTTTGCCATTTGATTCTTGCAACATCTTCTCTGTACTGGCCATTATAAAACTGATTAATTGCACACCAGTATACAGATTTTTGTTTTTGTTTTACTACAGGCTGCAGCCTCATCAAAGTACTTTGGCTGGAATAACAAAAACCCATGCCACAGTAAATGTAGCACACACACTGAATTCAATACCAGATATAGTTACTAGAGGCTCTACTGATGCATAACAAATCTGAGTAAAAGACAACACTGATTTGAAATGCAAGAATGTGCTGCGTGCTTCTACCGGACTGAGCAAAGTGTATAAACGAAGACAAAGAGTCCTTGTAAGTAGCAGATGAAAAGGTCGGTTAAAACTGGTTCTGTTAACTTAAATCACATTTACGATATGTAAAAAGTATATAAAAAGTATGGAAGCATCTCCTCTTAATACCACAGAAATACAGCTGCACTAATTAAACTACAGAATTAAAAATTCAAACAAAAATACTCATTACAACAGAAAATGTGACATAGAAAAATCATACAGTAAAAATGATTTGAATCCAGTTTTATGGAGCACAAATTCTCCTGTACTTATGTCAGAATGCTCCATAGTCCACCTGACTCATAAGTAGTAACTCCCAACATTTCAATAACCCGGTGAAAGAGAAAAATGCATGGTAAAATGCAATTTTATGTTCCACTTTTTATCTGAGTAAAACAATGTCATGCACTCATGACTTTTGACATTACAACAATGAAATAATTAGACAGCAAGAACACCTTCAAGCAGACACAACTAACCTAGTATGATTTTTGCATAGACGCGTGCACACACACACACACACACACACACACACACACACACACGTGTGTGTGTGTGTGTGTGTGTGTGTGTGTGTGTGTGTGTGTGTGTGTGTGTGTGTGTGTATATATCATATATATATATATATATATATATATATATCTGTGTGTGTGTATCTATAGCTATCCATCTAAAATATATATATATATATATATATATATATTTATATATATATATATGTAGATATACATATATATATATAAATATATATATATATATATATATATATATATATATATGGTTCCTATTAAATGATCAAAGACGCATTCTTTCGAATACGTCTTGATCGAACTTCAAAGCACGAAAAGGCAAAACAGCGAAATGGCATATAAGCAAATTCTTTCCCTGGGAAAGACATTGCGTGGCTAATTCTGTTACTTTGCCGTTTTTGTGACTGTAGAGCGATCTCAGAGTTGGTATATTTAAGTAGGGGTGTGTGGGGGGCTTTATGTATTTGTGGAACAGCGATTTTTTTTCCCTTGGAAAAAAAATTGCTGTTCTAAGCATTCAAGATTGTAAGCTTTCGCTTACATGGGTTCGATAAAGCCTCATTTGCTTTTTAAGTGTTTGATCATTTAACATAGACCCATATATATATATATATATATATATATATATATATATATATATATATATTTTTTTTTTTTGTGGTTAGCTACAGGAGTGGCAGACAAGGTGATCTACTTCAGATTCTAATATTTCTATTCCAGCTCTTTCTATCTTTCTTTCTTTCTTGAGGTGAACATATGTAATATTGCAACCATAATAAGCAAAGGCATATAACTTCAAAACAAGACAAAGTCTCACAAATAGTAAATGCTCTGCACTCCCCTCACAGTCCAAATGATAAAACAGCAAAAATCAGGTATCAGAGTGAAACACAGCTGGTAAGTTTTAAAACAGATCCAAAGGCAGCAATTCCATCCAGTGCAAGTCTTTTATTGAAACAAACAGATAAATCCAGTAAACGCTTTCACCCAACAGGGCTTCATCAGACCATAATGTATCACTGATAACAACTCCTTATATAGTAAAAAAATGCGCCAAAAACCTGAATTCAAACATTTTCTTAAAGTGACAAGATCATAATCTTATCAAACATCTTATTCTAGAAACATTAATTATAAAAAGTGTAGAAAAAATATATAAATATATATATGAAGAAATACATATAAGAAAATGCATAAAAATATATATTAAAATATACATATTTTAATATACAAATACATAAATACTGATAAGAATATATGCTCAAACTAATAAATACTCTCATTTCATAAGGATACAAATTTCATGTGCCTGTTTTACACAATATATAATAGTCCTCACCAAATGGTGAACAATTGGTTTTATCTAAGCCTTCTACACTTCAAAAACGGTTTCAGGGGTACCTTATCATTATGACCTGAATGAAAGTCTGCCATAAACTGAATTATCCATTTAGCCTCCTGTGTTTCAATGCAGTTCCTAGTGTCACCACCTCTAGGACCTGTGAATAACATCTCAATGACTTTGAAGGTGAACATATGTGTGTCACCTCTTTCCAATACATGTTTAGATAGTGCATTGACTGTGGACTTAATTTTAATTTGATAAACATGTTCACGTATCCTGTCTCTGCATTTTCTATCTGTCTTGTCCACAATGAATCCATCACATGCTACACAAGTAGCAAGGTAAACCACATGCTCAGACTGGCAAGTTGCAGAGGCATGGAACTGATAACTCAGGCTATTTGAAGAGTGCACAAAATTACCACTGTAATTTATAAAGTGGCAAAAGTTACAACTAGTGCAAGGAGCTGTACCAAAGGTATGATAAACATTCTCCTTCCTACCATTCATAGGATAACACAACAACTTCTTCAGGTTGGACCTTTTCTTATCACAAACTTGTTGTATCCCCTACTAACCACTGGGTCCACAGGCAGCACCTCCCTGTGTGATCTAATGACGTCTTTAACACTGCCCCCGTCCTTAGTGTAAAACAGGGGGATCCTGACATTACCATTTTCCATTGTAACTTTAGGGTGCTCTGGTTCTACCTGATCAAGGGCTATTTCCTTAGGCTCTGAGAAATAGGGGGTACAACATCCCTTCTTAATGTGGAAATCCCAGCTATTCCCATCTCAATCTCCTCATCCGTATAAGCCCTAGACTTGAATCTCTCACATCGGTGCCCCCACACACCTGCAAATTTTATATATACTAACTCCGAGATCACAATACAGTGAGGAAATGGGTAATTTGCCTGTTCGTCACTGTACTGTGATCTCCACTCACAATACTGAACTCAGACTACTGAATTACACTGCACATTCAGTATTGTGTATTCATAGTAGTTTGGTTTTGCATTATGCCTTCTTGAAAAGTGCCTTTCAACCACTTGCCATTTGATCAATGGCACTACAGGATGTCAATAGTAAATTGCTGATAACCATAAAGGCTTGAATCTCTGATACCCTTCTTGAAGAGTTCAGATAAATCAGTAAAACTATTTTCCATAATTAAGAATCTCAAGTCAGTCAGTCAGCCATTTCAAATGGAACAAGTCTTAGCTTCTCTAACACAAAATTAAAGATGCCAAGGAGGGACCACTGGTTTTCTTGGAAGACTCTAATGAAGAACCCCTTTCAAGAATATTTTCACATGATTCTGCATTTAAAGAGTAAGATCCATGGGAAGACATGATGAAATGGCCAATAAATAAACCCTGACAGAGAATTAAGAAAAGCCATAGGATAGTATGTCACACGGAACTGAATGAGTGTGGGTTATGTTGCTGGCTTCAGCTAGAAGACCATTTCTATTTGCTAATATAAGGTTTTGTGTCTCCATTAGTACCTGCTGCTCATCCTCAGTAAAGAGGTGCCTAAAGGGAATTAAGGCCTTATCATCCAGGCAGTTATCTGAAGTTTACTGATATCAGGATGTATCAAACACCCTGATCTTGCATGAATAGATGCAGTCTGCGAGGAAGCTTGTGGCAATTATCCCTGGCCATTTCCAAAAGAAAGGAGTACCACAGTTGCCTGGGCCAGGAGGGAGTCACCACAATGATCCTGGGGAATTCCATCTGAATCTTCAAAAGTACCCTGGATATTATCAAACAAGATAAACGTAGCAGAGCTACCACAGAGAGAAGTGTATAGTTGTAAAATAAGTATTAAAACCAGTTTTATTAAACATAAAGCTGTGCTCAACACAGAGAATAAAAACAGTGATTATTATACACCTCTCTCTGAGGTGGGTCTGCCACGTTTATCTTGTTTGATACTATAATATTTTGACTGAAAAAGCCTTTGACAAACCCTGGTGTGTTTGTTTGTGGTACCCTGGATATTAGGGAAAAGGGTGGACAAGCATACAGGAATATTCCTGTTCAAAGAAAAGAAAAAAACATCTGTCTTCCAGGCCTTCTTGTATGGAGTCCTGGAACAGAATACTGCCAGTTAATTGTTCGGGGGTGGGGCAAATAGGTCTATGTAAGGAACTCCACACAGATGGATTAAATCTTAGAAGACCCCCCAATCTAGTTTCCATTCCTGAGGGTCTGCCCTGGCCCTGCTCAGCTTGTCTGCCACACAGTTTTGCTCTGATTGAATGTATGATGTCTTCAGACTAAGATTGTGCTGTGAAGCTATATCCCAAGATAACATAATGGGGTATAACCTGGTTCCCCCAGGCTAAACACTTCTACCCACAAATATCTATATCCTCCTTCTACCTTCCTTTCTCAGTATCTCCTGGCTTTTTTTGAATTGTTCTCCCAAAAGAATTGTAGAAAAAGAATGATGTATGGAAATTGATATTGTTTGAAATGTTTGATAATTGCTTATAACTGCTCAATATTTTCCAATGTGTCTAACTTTGTTACTCTTGATTTTAAACACTATGATTAGAACTTGTAATTTGGATTCCTTTATATGGCCTATAATTATTGTAACTTGTATATGTCATTTGTAAATTCTATTGTAAACTACTTTGGATCTTTTCTCCCTAGGTATTCACTGAAAACAGGCTTCTGGCCCAGCTGGACACTACCCGGTTAACAAACAAACAAACAAACAAAATAAATAAATACACAAATAAATAAATAAATAAATTAAATAAATAAATAAATAAATAAACAAACAAATAAATAAATAAATACAATTTATGTGCTCATGTCTGTCTTTGGTGACCCATACCCTTTGCAGTTTTATCCTTCTGAAACTACTACCCTAGCAATGTCAAAGCATCTAAGGTGACTGACTGCTTTGGAGCAAGGAGGAACAAGAGGAGACCAGGATATCTGTTAAGGATATCTGTTGTCTCCACCAAAGGATTTATCTTCTGACAAACCCCAGCACTGGGATTTGAAAAGATAAAGTGTGTTGATGCTGGGACCAAAGAGATTCCAGATACCACTGTATCTTTCACATGTGTAGTCTTATCAGGTATATCATGATAATTGTAGATGAGCTGAGACCCAAAATCCTGAGATATTCCCTCACACTGACGAAAGTCAAAGTGGAAAACCTTAGAAACAGATCTAGATAAAGATCTATTTTTTTCCTGTGGGAGAAAAGCTCTTTGCACTGTCGTGTCTAGATGATATCTCAGGAACACAATCCTGTGTGAAGGAATCTTGGAATCCCAACTTGTGTAAGAGATCTCTCAGCCAAGATAAAGGTTCTTGGCACATTTAAAAAGACTCTGTAAAGATATGTAAATGTGTCTAAATATGAAACAATGTGGATACCCTGTAGCCTGCAAAGAGTCATAATTGGAGCTAGACACTTTGTGGACACTATTGGTGCAGTGGAAAGTCCAAAATATAAGACAGATATCTGATAATGTGATCCAGACACACAAATCCTTAAGAAATATCTGAACTTTGAATGAATAGGGATAGTGTTGGCAGGAAACTTTAAAAAGGAAGAAGTAACACATTGAGAAGTGACATCATTTGAATTTGTGCTCTATCAGAAACAGGTTTAGAAAAGAATGATCTAGAACTGGTCTCCAATCATTTTCTATCTTTCTTTGGCACTAGGAATATTCTTGAATAAAAACCCTTTCCTACCCAGGAAGAAGAAACTAGTTTTATCACTCATTGAGACAATATATGATGAAGTACTGGTGGAAACAAAATAATCTGATCTGGATGATGAGGAATGACCCCCTGGAAATGAAGAATTTCTTCCCAATGCCATCTGTAACCTTGATGAATGATTTTCAGAATTAATTTATCTGAAACAATCTGTTGCCAAAGAGAAAAATGGATACTCAGACTTTCTGGAAGAAAAAATGGCCAGGGTGGGAGGGGTTCACAAGATCTGTTGAATAGTTATTCAGACTTATTACACTGTCTTGGATTTGGATGGTTCAAGACTTCTTGTTTGTTACTCCCTTGTCACTGCTTCTTAAACATCTGTTTACCTGTATTGTGTTAATAGTGTTTTTTTTTTTGCCAAAATTGGATGAGAAGATAGAAACTCCCTTGTGAAATTTGAAGAGCTGAAAAATCTTAGAGATCCCCTAGATCATCTTGTCCTTTTCATCACACTTTTTGATCATCTCTGAAGCAGAGGGGCCAAACACTAAATCTCTATTCAAGGGAAATTTAAAATCTCATTTTAACATCATCTGTGAGGTTCTGGGAATAAAGACATGACAAACTCCTCAAAACAGTACTAGTGGCCATAGCCCTGAAAGAAATATCAACAGAGTCATACACACACTGCAAACAATGAGTGGTGACCTGTGTGATAGAAGAAATGTAGTTATTTATACCACATTTCCTCTCAAGAGGAAATTGCAGATAAAACATTCCTCATGTTTTCACAATTTGTCAGAGCAAACTTTAACTTATGAGCATGACAATTCAAAATTCAGAAATTCATAGCTGCAGAAGTATACACATTTTTTCCCATTTCCCATCCTTATTAGAAGAAGTAGGATTGGAATGAATTAAATGCTTATCAGCAGTGGAATCAACTAAACCTATAGCTACTGAGTCAGGTTTGGGAATATTGTATAAAAGTTTAAAAGACTGAGAAACTGCAGACAGAAGTACATGTCCTCTAAAGCAGACAGAACAGAAGGAATGGGTGTAAAGTCTGGAAAATCCTTCTGTAACAACTCATAGTATTTTCTGAGGGACTGAGAAACCTCAAGGTTCTCCCACTGAAAACACCGCCCCATTCTAGTAATAGTCTCAGAGAAAGAGAAACCCCCACATGGAAAATCAGAAACTGAGCTTTCCTCTGAGTCAGAATTAGAAGTCTGAGGGAAAAAAAATGTATCTGTCCCTACATCCTCCTGTTTAGATTCAGAGTCTTGAATCATCCTGCATCCTCCTGTTTAGATTCAGTGTCTCAAATCTCTTCAGGAAAAGGGGAATCCCTCTTCCTTTTACCTGAAATTACTTTACTTACTTTACAAGAAGTATCAATAGCCTTAATTAAACCCTTGTCTAGACCAGGTAAACTACTCCTATCAAAATATAATTGTGGAGAAGAAGATATATGCTTGGTTTTTTGTTTCTTTTTGACAGGAAAAATGAGACCAGATGTGTTACTAATGGCAGCATCAATTTCCAGAGGGCTGGGTACAGCATTTTGACACAACAGGGAAACCTTCCCTATTCCTTCTTCCAAGACTGACATGAATGGTCCTTCCTTGTCAACTCTGTCTAGTGAGTCTTGACATTTCAAATGGTTAGCAACTAAATCAGGTATTTTGATTTAGTAATACCTGTAGTAAACAATAAAGAGGTTATAAGTATTTCCTACTCATGTTTCAGCAAAGCAATTGAGCTAGTAGCAACCTAAAATTTAGAGAATAAATGAAGAAGTTTCCCAGTGCATCATGGGTAGGTAAAACAAAAGGACATAGAGGATCACAGTAAAGAGTCCATCTTGATAAATGGATAGTTACCAGCAATAGGGTGTTACAGGGGTCATTACTGGAATGAGTCCTCCTTAATGCCTAGCTATGTAACACTGCAGAGTTACTGGAAGTATTTTCCTTTTTGCTGGTGACACAAATAAAGGAAGCAAGATTTGTACACAAGAGGGTGAAGAACAAGGTGTTATGAACCCATGTGCATGAGCCTGTGAGCATGTGTTGCCTATGTGAATCAGGGTGTACCTGAAAGGGCATGTAGAGGCACACTACATCCAGACAGGAATAGTAGCAGAGCTCTGAGAACTACCACAAAAGAGAGGGGTGCTTCACAGAGGGAGGGATATATCACTCCACTCTTCCTGTAATCTGGCCTACTCCCAACCACTCACCTGTCACCACGGGGTGGGGGTTGAATAGGCTGAAGTACCCCAGGCAGGGCTGAATGGGTCATAGGACTCTACTAAGCTTTGGGATGCCTGGGTCTTGCCTTTCATACAATGAATAGGCCACTTCAGGAACAATAGTAGAGCCATCAGACAAGGAGGGTGAGCTATTAAAAAAAAGAGGGGGAAAAAAAAGACTGCACTTTGGAAAGGTGAAGGCAAGGAAATTGTGGCACATTCACCCACATACTCCATTCCACAATTCAACTACTGCTCTTGCATGAAACCTCACCAATATAGATTATGGCAGTCACTGAGGACTTTTTCAGAGGTGCCTCACAGAGCTGTGGAAGCAGATGCCAGATGAAAATGAAGTGTTCTGTTTTGAGGGATTCCCATTATTAACTGTCCAGAACTAGACATACAAAACAACAAGGATGTAGGTGGCATTCCTGGTCTCATGTCAGGGTGAGATTTGAATCCATCCTTCTATCCACAACTCCTTTTTCCTATTTTGCATATGGTGTTGAGGTGTGTGTAAATCCTCATAATTACAACAGCAAGTGATGAGGCAGAAAGCTTGATATCATTGTTTAGGCTAGGACAAATATGTGATTGGTAAAGAAACATAGAGTAGTGTAGTAGGAAATGAGGGTACTGGGAGAGGTTCCATACATGAGCAGTATGCATTCACTAACATTGAAATGTATTGCCTCTCATAGAATGGATGATGGCAGTGTGCTTCCATCATGAAGTCCAACAAATGCCTGAACAGCTAATGTTGAGCTCCCTGGAGTGTCATATCTATTCTTAAGGAAACAGACCTATAACATACTACAGATGTCAGCTTTCTGTTTCAGAAGCAAACATTTAAAATAAAAAAATGGTAAAAAGCCACAGAAAAATCAGGAAATCATGGTCAGTATTGTGAATAAAATCTGGAGAATACTATGATTCAGTGGCATAGTGGGATAATGCTGTAACTGTGTACCAGACAACCTGTGCTTGATTAATGGGATGGACACTAGAGGGACATCAGGGAGTGGATAGGAGTGGGTAGCTATTATCAGCTCACACATCATGGGTAGAAAGAGACAGCTTAGATTCAATGATGTATGCAGCCTATGAGTCAGGTCTCCACTGTGCTGCATGAGCAGTGGGTCATTTGAGAGGTTACACATGCACAGACGTATGCATACACCAAGTGGCAATTGGAGAGCTGGCAAGGCTGCCATGAGGGCTTGGTATTAGCACACATCCCTGGCAAGCAGAACGGTGCTTTACTAGTGTCCTCAATCTGCTCAACAGACCTGGATAGGGAAAATATTGAGCCTGGTGAAGGCTAAGGCAGGTCCAGTAGATCCAATGAATGAGGAGAGAAGCTGGTGTTAGCTGATGGTCAATTGTAGGGAAAAATCAGAATAAATGAGGTAAAAGACAAGGATAAGTATACAGGGATCATTAGATAAAAAGTGGATAATACAAAAAGAATCAGAGCATAGTATGTGCCATGGAACTTTTACATAAAAAGCTGGTTTAAATAATAGCTCTGAGTGAAGAACAATGCCTTGAAATTATGACAATAACAGGGACGTGGACACATTGAACTATTATTAGAACATGATATATACCATGTACCATATGATATAGAGCATATACCAGGGTACATAATTTTCAGGACAGAGAAGAATGATAAAATAGGAGCAGCTTTTATCATCTACTTAATGGTAGAACAAAGCAATGGGGCAAGTGAGCAGTCTGGGAGGGAATGCAGCATTTTGAATGAGGTGGAAAATTTAAAACAGAATCACGATCCATGACTGTAAACAGGATCTCCATTCAGGAGGGCAGATAATACCATTAGAATAGCACAGAAAGAGGATTTATTGCTACTAAGTCTTTAATATGCGACATGTTATCTGGAACTTGTAAAACTAGGTTGATTCTATATATCTACTGCACTGTAATGAACAAAAACATATGCTGAGTAAAGCAATACGGTCATTTAAAAGCAATTTAGCTTCTGCATGCTTGTAATTTGTTGTTTGAACTTGTACTTTTAGTGCTAATTGGACCACTTTGTCAACTGCCACATTTAAAGGCGGGGAAATTCTTGATGCCCTGTGAGATGTAGGCCTCAAACTTATGGTACTATGACTTGTTTGAAAAGAGCAATATAAGATGATATGCTCTCAAGTAGGGTGTGAGAAATTATTTGAAATACATAGCTACCATTTATGAAGAAGTGATCACTTTGATTTATCATCACTTAATTATTGGTCTTGATGGATCCCTGGGCTATGTCTCAAACTATGATGTAGATGACATTGATTCAACGAGTGACTCTGGTGACTGAGAAGCTGAAGAGAGGTGAGAAAAAAATGATGAGGTAGGTAACTCCTCTCCTTTCTCAGGGGGGAGGACATATACTGTGATGTTGTGCCCTGACTAAGTTCTGAGGAGCCTAGGAAGTCATTTGTATTTTTTATGTACTTTTCCTTAATTTATTAACAGGGAAACCCACTAGACACCCACCTGTGGTTAAATGACTTGCTGACAGTCACATGGTAGGTAAGTAGGGTCTGAGAGAATCAAACTATGCACCCCAGGATGAAGCTTATTAACAGCACATGTACGTAATCCAATGCACTAAACTGTCAGAAGATAAAACTGCCTCCAAATAAAAGATTAGGTGATTTTTTTTTTTATGGAAATAATTTAGCTTTCACATACAAACTGTCCTCCCAGAATAACCAGTTTCTATTAAGGTATAAATCATCAATTTGACTGTGATCAAGTACAAGAGGTTCTGTATCCAATAATATACACCATCATTCACAGACAGAGCACATACAGATGCATGCATATAAAAAAACACATACAACCCAGCTCTATTATTGTTTAATTATCAAATCAAGCAGCTGTCAGTTGCTTTAACACCAGAGTGCCTCCCCTAGCAACACTATCCATATTTTGATGGAGTGCATCTTTGACTCTGCTCAAAGGAAGTGTTAGTCTTCCTGCTTAGATTGTCCATAAAAAGCTCAGGTGTTGCTGCCTACAGCATATGCTGCCCAAACTGTCTATAGCTGTAACATTTTGGTACACTGCCAATATTTTTATATGCATGATAGAATTACACAAACAAAAATTGTCTGTTTCTGATAGTCAAATACTTAGAAACTCCTTATTATCATGTGCAGTTAAATACAATGGTTTTCCTCCCCCCTTCAGTGTCCATAACAACATTATTCTATTGCTGGCAAAAACAGGTAATAAAACCAGTTGTTTTACTAATCACAGTAAGATAGGGATTGCCATCATTCATTCATGTTTGCCTCCCTTGAATCAACACTGGTGTCTTAATGAGATGCAATTATTAAGTTCAGCAGCCTTTATAAAAAGTACATCACAGCAGATAAGGAGGCAACAAGTGTGGAGATTCAACACATTTCAAAAGCCATTCCCTGTTTTTTTTAATATTTAGAAGGACAAAAGTCACACTTCCTCTAGCCACAAGAACAACACTCTGATTTCAGATATAGAAGAGAGAAAATAAAGACAGATACATTGCATTTTAACTGTTTCATTTAGCTTGGCATTAGCCATCATATCACATATGGATCTTGCTAAATTAGACTTCAGCACTATTTCCCCCAGTCTGGTATTGATGATAAACTCAGTAACCTAAATACAACCTTTTATGTAATCCACTGGATTACTAATTGGCTTCCTGACAGGACTCATACTGTAAGGGTTTATTGGTGGTACCTCATTTTCAAGAAAGACTTGTCACTACTGGTATCCCAAAAGACTCTGTGCTGGCACCCCTCCTCTTTTTTGTTTACTTTTCTGATGTCAAGGTTGATGTCAAAAGTCTATAATTGACAATTAATGTTGATGACTGCAAACCTGACATTATTATAAACTATCTTGCTGACCCCCAATGTGTTGCAAGAAGGTCTAAAGCACACCAGTACCTGTTGTGTCAGTCATGGACTCAAGCTTAATATAAACATGTAGCATAGTAACTTTTGGAAAGCAAGAATATGCAAGTCATTACCACATTAATGGCAACCCCTCTGAAGACTTATATTGTCATAAGGGTCTTAGGCACATTCATGGGTAGCAAGCTATTCTTTGTCCATCATTTTTCAACCAAATTCTGGAAATCATTCTAGCTGTCTCAGTTTATACCAATGGAATGTCTTCCAAATCTAGAGATTATCATCCCTTTCTATTCTTTTCTTATAAGGTAAATAATAGAATGAAGTGTCCCATTCGCATGTGCCTAACCAATCACTTAATGCAGCATGGAAGGTTGCAGTGTTTTCTAATTAATAAATCTTGAGTATGAGCTCTTTGAAGTGTGCAGACAGGTTAAAGACCCTGTCATGTTATTTTGTCTCTTATAGGTCTTTGTGTTGCTCTCTGTTTAGCTTTAATGGTTGTGAAATGCCATGACATGTTTGCTCTCTTAGATCTTCACAAAACTGGCAAAACTGCAATCCGTTGTCTGAAATAATAACTATGGTTACCACAATTAGTAGTGAAATTCAATTTACCAAAATTTCTGTTTTTCCTTAGCTTTATAACTAAGCAGTTCACTCCCGTATTTTTGTTCTGCTGACTCTTTAGCTTTGAAAAAGTGATTGTTGTCACATCTTCCATCTTTAAAACTTTAAGTTCTTCTGAACATCTGTAGAAATTGGTAGTTTAGGAATAAATATACTTTTTCTTAAAAATTACGAATTTGGAATATTTCTTACCACATGAGCAGGATAACAACTAGATGGGGGTAAAAATGTATTTTTTAAGGAAAGGCTTGCAATATAAAATGGCATCTAATGTACTACCCAATTGTTTGGTTATATGAATATCCAAAAATAACATTTCCTGGAGAGAATAATTGACTATAAAGATAATTATCCACTTATTTTTATTTTGGTGTGAAACAAATTCTTGTGACTGCACTATATTTGGTGTCTAAACCAGTCAGCAGTTATCTAATTATCTATGTCAGATATCTATGGCATAGGTATAGAGACTGTAACTGATACCATAAATAAATCTTCATAAATGGGAACCAAAAAAGCATCCACTGCAGTCCCTCACACTTGTAAATAGCAAGTTTGTTCAAAATAGAAAACATTCTTGATAAGAACCTATTCAAACATAGTAAGGTTTTATACCCTGCACTGTAGATTTCTGCTTTGCTTTTTATGCTAATATTTTAGGGCCTCCAAACCAGCCCAATATTTAATATTGGTATATAGTGAAATTATACCCAAAATACAGATGTACCAGATACAGTCATTCTGAATGTCTTGTATCAGTTGTACAAATAGTGTGGAATCTTTAAACCTCAGCCTCAGCCTCACAGCTTGTAACAAGGGGGACATGTTTTATAATGGATTCAAGATTCAAAACTATAGGACTCCTATTTTCAAAAGCAAGTAAAACTTCCATCTTTAAAGTTCTATACTTCCATTATAATATAAACAGAACTTGTTGGCAAGACAGATACAGATGGTCCAGCCCCAGCATATTTCACACTATAGAATAAACTTTTACTACACATCAAACAGTATAAAGCCCTGTTTTAAACTTCTGCTTGGGGAATGTATGGGAATCTGTATATTCATTCCCAAACTATTTAGACAGACATTTATTGACAGGGGATGGTAGATGTTTGGGACTTCATTAGCTAGTGTCATAATGGTCTAATTGACTGATAAATATATGCACTTATGCACAAATTAAAGGTAAAAAATGTGAAAACAAAAACTACATTCTAAGCTCATCTCCCAGCATAAGATTAGGGCTCACATACTGACTTTACCATAAACACAGCATCAAACTCAGCTGGCACTTACTCTAAAATGATTATTTCTTTGGCTTTGTGGAAAGCAAGTTCAGAATATTTATCCCATTTCCAGTCTCTGTCCTTATCATGAACCCAGTTAAATGGCTTTAGTACTGTTAAATAAATTTGTGAATAGCTGGTGATATGAATATATTTGTTTATTAAATGATCAAACAAATGCCAGTGTTATGGACTGCAGAACACTGACAGTTGTGCTCATTCCCTTCTGTGTCGTATATACCCCGTTCTTGTCTACACTATGAAAAAAGACCATAAAATTATCTTTTAATTTGCTCACATTTCTTCCAGTTTTATCAAAGTTCTTGTTTGTGTAACCTTTTCTGTACTTGTACTAAGGTTTTACAACCCATTTTTGCAATAATTATATAATTCAGAATACACAAGATATCTGAAAATACACATTATATTTTGACAAGGATTCCTTGCCAGGCAATTAGACCAGTGACATTTCACAATCAACTTTAATCCAGCAGAATTCATTGCAAGTGCTACCATGGGTCCTGCAGGGTTCAAATGCTATCTTCCCCACTCAGTAATATTTACTAAGGTGAATTTCAGCAGACAAGTGATCAACTGACAATGCTTTCTTACTTTATCTCTTTCTTCTTCCATTCCTCCATTCCTCTTGGGTTCTCCCGCTTCTTCTGAGACAGTTTAGTTCTGAGGATTTGACACTTGTATGTCACTTATGTACCTTACACCTTGGACAGAGGACATACAGTGGATTGACAAAAGGGTGAATCAATCAACATACCCACGTGCACCAAATGTGCGCACACACACACACACACACACACACACACACACACACACACACACACACACACACACACACACACACACACACACAAAGTGTGAGGGGTGCAGCCTTCCATATCAGAGGTGCAAATTCTTTAATGGTATTAATGGTATAACAACAACTTTTGAGAACTGCTGTTTTTGTTTGGAATCTTATTTTTGGACATTTTAGACATGCAAGTTTAGGTTTTGCCCTTATGATAGGGAGCCTACTCAGAAGTATAATTAAAAGTTTTTACCACATAGTTTTATTGATAATCATTTACTGTTGTAACAGTGAGGGATGCAAATTTACTTGTCTGCTCTAGAAACCATTCTTGTCTGCAACATTTTGGTGAATTCAGAATCATCTTTAGGCCTCATTTACTCTGCAAATAATCTCCTGAGAGTCAGTTTCACATTGCTGCAGGAACTGCTGTAGTATTTTACTTTATTATTTTCACACCGCTTTCATAGAGTGCATAGATTTTTTCAGGTCATGCCACATTAACTTGACTTCATAAAACATAGCTCTGCCAATCAATATTAGTCCATCTTTTTGCAGTGCGTTAAAGTAAAGCATGTGTATTTGTGCAAAAGATTCAGAATTACCTCTCCATACAGCATGAACATCTTTTCATCTGAGCAGCTTTTGACATTATCTGTGCAACTTCGAACGTCACCTTTGAATAGCTTATTCATACCCTTCCTATGATTTCTATAAGTCTGATGACCCTGTGTCATGCTTTATTTATCATTGTTTACTTCCCTGCAAGTGTTTTCCAGATTAGTCGGGAATTGGATTTGCTTACCTCATGTGCTTTCAGAACATCAGCATTACTGTTTGTATAGCTTTATGCATAACATTCTTTTTCTTGTATCTGACTTCTATTATGCTTGTCTTTACAGAATGTAAGTGCTTTAGATGTGTTTCTTGTTTTGTAACTATGGCAATTTTTATTTATATTGTGTTTGTCAGCCATGTTATACCCTTTCTTTGACATCTGTGACACTTCTTTGAGAGCAAAGACAGGTATTTTTAGAGATTACTTTTATTCGAACAAGGTGCTAAATTGTCCTGGTGTTCGTGTACTTCTGTATTTCTTAGCTTTTTTGCTGCTACCACTGTTTCAGCTACAGTCTTGCTGAAATTCAAGTTCACTTCAGAAAATCATGTGCTAATCTCACAGATTTTGAAAATTTCTGATTTTTTGTTACTGAGGATCGCTTGCCTGTGATGAATAAAGGCTTGTTGTTTTGGAACACTACCTGGATTTCATGATTTTTGGAAATTATTGTGACTGAGCTCACAACAAAGTTTTAAGGCCAGTAGTTTCTCTGGTTTTTATTTTTTCCTCAACACTTGTGGTGGTGAGGTTGGAACTAGACAGATTCCTGTGATTGTTCATTTATTATGTTTTAAACCACCAAAACCTGTGATATAGAACGATGAATAATCAATCAATAAAACAAACAAAAAATGTTCTCTGGTGAAAAACACTCCAAGACATAATAAATCAATGCATTTGTTCTCTTTAATAACTACAACGTCTTCAAAATGAATGAATTGAATACACATGACTTCTAAATACAGAAATTTTCCATCACATGACCCCAAATACCGAATAAAAAGAATGTGCTAATAAATATAAATGTTCCATGAATTATTTATTATTTTGTCTTCAGTTCCTTGAAACTTGTTATGTTAATCAGTATAAAATGTATTTACTATGCATAAAAACTGAACACAGTAATAGAACTTACACCTTTAAAAATATTATTTTCAAAATCTCTGTTCCATTAAGAAACTTTTAATGTTAATACATTCATTCAGTCCAGGCTCTTTCTCAGCTGCTAGTCTAATCTGCCATTCAGCCTCCTTGCAGTCATGACATGTTTTATAATCAGCTCCAAACTCATTTATAGTGACATAGTCAAAAACAGAGAAGTGAAATTTCCTAAAATATTTACAAAGTGTTGCATGTTTAGCTAATAATTAATTTAAGCCCATTCTTTTAAGCCCATTATGAGTTTGGGTTTAGACCAAAATTATAAGGGGATGGAAATTAAATTAGAATTGAGTAGAAAATATTTGTTTGGCAAAGCCTTTCTGTGACCAATTTCTTTTGATAGGTACTTCATTTAAGACATACTTTTAAATAATTGGAAATCATTCTTGGTAATATTGATTTACTAAGGTAATAGGTGATAGACCTTCATTTACATACAAAAATAATAATAAACTTAAAGCAGTTAAGATGTTCAGTTTTGGAAACTACATGTGTAGCAGTTGAAGATATTGTAGTTCTTTAGTAATTTGTCTAGTGTATATAAATGTCAAACAGTTTTTTGGGCAAACAATAGGTCTGATTGCAATTCAGAAGGAATTGCTTATGTAGTGACATGTGAAACACAGTAGTTTTTGTGTATGTATGTTTGTGTGCATGTGTGTGTATGTATATGTATGTATGTATATGTATGTATGTGTGTATATATGACTATGTACGTGTGCGCATGTATGTATGTATATGAAGGTATGAAGGCATGCATGTATGCATGTACGTATGTTTGCATGCATGTATGCATGCATGCATGTATATAGGTTGGTGGTAGGTATTTATGTGTGTGTATGCATGTATGTATTCATGTATGTATGTATGTATGTATGCATGTGTATGTATGCTGGTGTTTTCAGTTCTTGCTAGAATTTAATGCATCCAAAGCAGAATTATACCACTGAAATAGGGAACATGCCTGTGTATAAATTGATATATATATATATATATATATATATATATATATATATATATATATATATATGTGTGTGTGTGTGTGTGTGTGTGTGTATGTGTATGTGTGTGTGTCAGTCTAAATGAATTCAGCAGCCATTCTTTCACTGTTGTTTGCTTACTGTTGACTGTTGATGTGAATTAACAAATTAACATACAGTCTCCATTACAGGCCCCTATAAAACAAAATATATAATGAAGGATGGAAACTGAAAAAGAATGTAGAAGTCTCAATCTAGTGAAGACAGCTTTCACTGAAAGAAATGTGTCTTCACTCTAGAGTTGAATAAGAACATAGTTTAAACAGTTAAAAACTCAAATGTTGACTTTGTATATTACAAACCTTAATTGGCCACTGGTAGCAATATATAGTAAAGAAGCAAAAAGCTAACAAAATGACAACCTGCTAACAAATGGCAAGTATAAAAAAAATTATTGGGAATTATATATTGTTCTCTGTATATATAATTTTAATTTAATTATAATTTATTTCATTTTACCTGGGTAACTGAACTGAGCTATGACTGGGTAATATATGGACAGTTTAAAATAGCCAGTAAGTTGACATGTTTTGGGAGAAAAAGAAAGAAAGAAATTGGATTATTGTCAAGAAACTTGTATTAGCATATGAAAAAGATTTAAACTTCATCCATATGTATATACAGTACGGTTTCACTTCATAATCTCGAATTACTGAACTCTCGAAATTCAGTAACCTGAGACTATGAAGTCGAACCATTCACAACACCGAAACCCACAATCGCAAATCACACAATCACAAACATACATACAGCATACACCAGTTAACATACACACCATTTCACCCACAGCACACAAACCACACAACCCTACAGTATATATAAGAAGGGGAGCAAGCCACCCTGCACCACCCATGTGGGGGGGGGGTGCACCCCACCCCCTACTTATATATATACTAACTCAAAGGTCGCACATAACATAAAAAAAAAAACTCACACCACACAATCCTCCACTTGCTTACACACAAATACACTTCACACATATACAAACACCAACAAATCCAACACTCACACTCACACTTACACCTCCCTACCCTTACCCACACACACAACATACAAAAACACACAAACACTCACTTAGCTGCGATTTCAGGCACCATAACACTACATGCGACATACTGGAAATGCATAAGCGTGGATTTGAGATATTCAAATTCTCTCTTATGCACTTTCGGCATTCTGGTTTTCAGCTTCATGGTCTCGGGTTACTGAATTTCGAGATTTCAGTAATTCGAGATTATGACGTGAAACCACAGTACATATATATATATATATATATATATATATATATATACCCAAAGTGCTACATTTTGTTAGGATGCAATGCAATGCAATTATGTGTGTTTTAATAAAAAATGTAATAGTGCATTCTACTGGTAGATCATAACATAAGAGAAGGATAAGATGGGGTTAATGTTTTCTTTTCTTGTTAGATCACAGTGTAAGTGAAACGGACAGACCTTCTATTACTCTTTGTTTACACTATGTGTTGCATTCTGTCCACAGATCAGACTGCTCGTGAAGGGGAGAGGGGGTTTATTACTTTCCTCCTGTACAGTGATTGAACAACGATGACAGTGTTTTATTGAGATTAGGTGGCAGTGAGATAAGGAATGTGTCCTTTTTTAGACAAATACATACTTATATGCATTCCGATTACTGGCAAGGGTGCATAATGTGGTTCATAATGTCATGTCTACCATATAACTATTTTCTTCACGTATTTATAGAGAGCAGTCTTGGATATTTGTAGATAGAAGTCTCCTTTTATGTTAGCAGGTATAGCATTGTAGGCTAGGACTGCTCTGTCTGCAAATCAGTCCATCCTGCTAGTAAAGGCACTGCAATTACCCCTTCAAGTTTTTCTTATACTTTTTAAGCTGCTCATTTCTGGCATTTTATTTAATCCCCAAAAAGTTACACAATACTTCATTTTGTAGCATAGAAACAGGGATGACATATATCTTAATTCTGTACAACAGTGAAAACACGCTGGATTTTTTTAAAAATCTTATATCATATATGTATTGGAACAATAGGAATAAACAGGGAAACCTTTGAAATCTAGCCAATTAATGAAAATCAAAAAGAATATATCAAAAACTTGCAGTTTTAACATGTACATTAATTAATACAACTGACATCACCTACATACATATAAACAAAATACTCAAATAGGACAAGCTAAACCATTTAAAAATCATTCAAGTTCCTAACAAACAATTGTCATACTAGAACTAGATCCTCACAACTCTAGAGAAGGAGGTACTGAATGCTATTAAGAATATGATTATGAATGACTGTACTGTACATACCCAACTGATTTTTCAATGTCTTAATCAAACTTGGCTTTGTTGCATAAATAATAAGATGGGTCTGCTCATACCTTAATGGCAGAATCTTTATAACTGCCACAGGCAACACTTCATCTTACAATGTCACACTGAAATGTTGGGTCTCTCAAGGCTCACTTCTTGGAGAATTACTGTTTTCCATTTTTATTAGCAACATACCACTTGAATATCCAACATTAACAGTACATCCTGCGCATAATCCTTTTCTCTAGCACACCATTGAGTGCTCTTCAACTTACATTGCAAGCATCTTTTGACATCCTGTGGAAATGGCTACTTGATCATGACCTAACCAACATCAGTAATAAGTCCTCTATCATGGGATTTGGAGTTCTAAAATATTCAGGCAATCAATCCAAGATAATCAGAGAGCCTTTAGGGTACGCAGCACCAGAAGTAACCCTCACCAAAAAAATATGAATAGTTATAATTTACCTTATGTACAGACTAAATTACTTTTAGAATGCTACCACAACTAAAAGCTACATATAAATGTTCACATCTGATGATCTTTGAAACAACAAAGGCGATGTGTATCAACTTTCAAGTACCCAAGTTACAATACTGCCCAACCATTACTGTTCTCAACTCTAGTACCCAAGCTACAGTACTAACTATTACTGTTCTCAGCTCTAGTACCCAAGTTACAGTACTGTCTAACCATTACTGTTCCCAGCTCTAGTACCCAAGTTACAGTACCGTCTAACCATTACTGCTCCCAGCTCTAGTACCCAAGTTACAATACTGCCCAACCATTACTGTTCCCAGCTCTAGTACCCAAATTGCAATACTGCCCAACCATTACTGTTCTCAGCTCTAGTACCCAAGCTACAGTATTAACTATTACTGTTCTCAGCTCTGGTACCCAAGTTACAATACTGCCCAACCATTACTGTTCTCAGCTCTAGTACCCAAGCTACAGTACTATTACTGTTCTCAGCTTTAGTACCCAAGTTACAGTACTGTCTAACCATTACTGTTCCCAGTTCTAGTACTCAAGTTATCGTACATTCTAACCATTACTGTTCTCAGCTCTAGTACCCAAGTTACAGTACTATTACTTGACCAAAGAAGGTACTGTTGAATCAAACCAAGGAAGAGTAAAAATATATAATAGCAAAACACAAGCTGAGAATAAAACATTTATTGTGAGCACTTTCACGGCTATCAATGCTGCTTATCAGACAATCATAAACCACTCTTGTTTGCATTATTTAAACATGCACTGATCAATAAAATTCAACAATCAATAAAGCCATATGATGTTTCATTAAAAATACAATAACATAATTAAAATAAAATTCAAAACTAATACTACATATTACTACATAAACACTCTATTATTTAGTACAGGTTTAATGTAAATGTTATCATTCAAGCCTTTACATTTGTTACTTCTCATCATAATTATCAATTTCAGCTCACAAGTTTCAACTTTGTTTATAATATCACCTCCCCGTACATTGACAGCTACTACCTCGATCACCATAAACTTGAAATTATGTTCAACACCATATTTAATAACATGTTTAGTTAAAGCATTCATGCAAATTGAATTGTTTATATGGTAAATATCCTGTCTAATTTGATCGCGTAACCTATGGTCAGTTTTACCAATATAAAAAAGGGAGCACTACAGAATCCTGAAAGCCCAAAATCCCGAAGACCAAAATCCTGAGACCAAAATCCTGAAAGTTCAAAATACTGAAAACTCAAAATACTGAAAACACACAGAATACCAACACTTACTATATTCCAGTACAAGTACATATAGAAACATATTACCCTTCAACTATATGGAGAGGGGCAAGCCCCTCTGTGCCCCCACACTCCCTGCTACTTAAATATATCAATTCTGAGACTACACTTCACCACACTAAGTGCACATGGGGGGGTGCAGGGAGGCTTGCCCCCCCCTTCTTATACTTGGAAAACAGAAATATAGTTTGTGCTTTATTTGTTTCTGTATGCACTTGTGCTGGAATATAGTGAGTGTTGGTATCCTGTGTGTTTTCAGGATTTTGAGTTTTCAGTATTTTGAGTTTTCAGTATTATGAACTTTCAGGATTTTGGGCTTTCGGGAGTCTGTAGCGCTCCCATAAAAACTAGAGCAAACTTAACACACAACTAAATAAAACAAGTGACATGTGTCACAGTTCGTTCCAGCCATAAACCTTAGACATTTACCTGTATCTGGGTATAAAAACTCAATACTGCTATCTAGGTATTTACACCAATTACATCTAGAGCATGGCAGAGTACCTTGAGGGATAACATATCTAGCAACCTCATTGTGAGTCTCAGGGTAACACAACATTCACTTTAAATTTTTCCTGTTCTTACACACAAAACTGGGTGTATCACCAACTATAGAATTAACTACACTATCAGTGTTAGGTATCTGGCAATTAATCCTAATAATATTTTCTATTTGGCTGATATTACTAGAGTGTGTTAAAGGAACCCTTAAAAAATCATTCTGTCTACTTATCTGCTTATTCCACAGACCTTCAAAATAATAAGGCTTGCCTTCTTTCTTTCTTTCTCATACATGTCACATTTTTTAAATTGCATTTAACTTGGAACTATTATATCCCCTCTTTTCAAACCTAGTTTGCAAATGCAATGCAGACATTTCATTAATAAAATCAGTTTCACTCACATTGAGCCTAGAGACACTCAGTCCCGGGCTTTTAATAATATTACGATAAATATGTGGGGGATGCATACTTCCCCTATGGAGCTAGTTGTTCCTATGGCAATTCTTCCTAAAGGTTTTGGTAGAGAAATTCCCCTCAGCTGTTCTAAATGCAGTTACATCCAAAACAGGCGTTGTTAAATTCAGATACTGATGAAATTTAACAAGAGATTGTTCATCCCCATCTCATAACAAAAAAAGGTCATTCACAAACCTCAGATAAAAAAAATTACTTGTTTGAAAACTCTCAAAGTATATCTCTCCTCCCAGTGGGCCATTACAATATTGGCATAGCTGTTGGCGCTTAATGTCCCCATAGCTACACCTTTCTGTTGTAAATAAATTGAATCCTTAAACATAAATATGTTATTTTCAAGGATCATTTCCATGAAAAAACGAATTAACTCAATAAGGGCACCACTGAAATTACTACAGTTGCATAAATATTCTTTGAACATGTCAATACCAACATCATTATGTATACATGTAAATAGAGATTGCATGTCCATAGTTACAAGACTATAGGTATTACTACGTTGTTCACCTGATACAAAAGCGTACAAATCATTCAAAAAGTTTTTTGTATAATTCAATACATAGTTATTCTCTTTTAACACACATCTTAGATGTTGCTCAACAAAGATAGATACATTTTCAGTGCACCATCCCCTACCAGACACTATAGGTCTAAAAGGTGGTTTATAGGCGTCTTTGTGCACTTTTGGTAACCCTTGTAAAGTGGGAATAGCAGGTTTCTCACAAATAAAATATTTATGGAGATCCATACTGATATTACGACCTAATAAACAGTCATAAAGAATGTTATTAACTCTCTCCATTATATTATGTACCTGGGACGTGGGAATTTTAATATAAGTTTCAGTATCGCTCAACATTTGTAACACAGAGCCGTCATAAAAATCTCTATCCATTACTACCATGGGGCCTCCTTTATCTGCTGGTCTGATAGCAATAGAACTATCAGTACATAATCCCCTAAGTGCCTGCTGTTCACTGAAACTCAAATTATAATACATTTTACCCATATTTCTTTTAGTGAATAATGAAAAAATTTCATCTTCACACTTCTTTTCAAACACTTCAACAGCAGCATTATTGACTGGTATAAACAGGCTCGGTTTCTTAAAACGTCTCATGACATCATCATTAACGACATTATTATCTGTTTTAAAAGGAGCTTTCAACATAATATTATGAGTAAAAATCTTTAAATCAGTCATGCAGTCAGTAATATCAATCTTTTGCATGGGTCTAAAGCTCATACCTCTATATAGAAGGGTCAGTTCATTAGCAGTAAAAACTCTTGAGGAAATATTCCAAACTAGGGAGTCACTGGTTTCTGCCACATTCTCTTCAAGGATTGATTGTCCATCACATCTGATGCTAACTTTCTCTTTATCCTGCCTCTGCTGTTCGAACATTTGTTGGCAACAGAACTGATGGGGAATGGAAAAGATTAACTACTCCTATTCAGGATGGTAGCTTCTCGTTGTTGTGCTGAACCCAAAGTATTAATAAAGTTATTGCCATTCTTGCTAGTGGAAAATGTAGCTATTTTATTCCTGGCTCCTAAGTTAGTTTTTGTATTAACAGTCAGTACTGCTTTTTCAGAAGACTCCGGTTGTATATTTTCCGTTGGTGGTTCTACAATCACGTTCGTTGACGTTAAAGCATGTCTACATTCAGCCGGTTTTGCAGACTTTATTTGTACAGGTTTAGGCCAGGTAAAAACATGCCCTGCAGAACAATCAGACAAATCTCTGTCCAACTTTTTTTGCTTCTGCTGTCACAGTTTATGCTCAAAAATAGCTACAGAATCAAGGATATGGCATTATTTAATGTCAAGGAGTTCTGATGGAAACTTCTCATATAACCCATTTTGCATAGACAAAATACACTGTGATAGCTTCTCCTCTTCTGGTCTAAAAACGTTATTTAGGAGTTTCATATAACTAAAACTCAAATCTAAATTTAACTTCTGAAAACACAAACCAGAGCAGGAACATGCAGCTCTCCAAAATCTTCAGCTTGTCAGCTCTTTATTAAAATGACCAAGATGAAAGAACATGTGAAGTTAAGCACTTTTTGTCTAGTTTAATAACTAGACTTCTTCAGACAATTAACAACAACTCAGATTCTACTTAAATATACTTCCCCCTTCACACTCCTCTTAGCTTAAATACATAGTAAGTACCAATTAATGGTAATAGGTAACCTTACATTTTATAATATAAGTTAAGCTAGACCATCAATGCAACTAGCATGTACAGTATACAAACATAATACAATAAAATGAATGGAATAAAAACACCATACTTACTACAATAAAATTCATCTGTATTAAAAATCTTTTGGAAACAAGTAACATTAGACCTGTAAGGAACGCAGGCACGACTAAATGTAAATCTTGCAACTATTGTAAATTCATGGATATAGGGTTTACATTTTACATTAGAAACCAACGTTACACCACTACTTCTGGTAGATTTAAGTGTAATTCTACCTATGTTATATATTCAGCTCAATGCCAACTATGCCCTGCTTTTTATATCGGGAAAACTGATCGCAAACTACGAGAGCGGGTATACGAGCATCTACATTACCTTAAAAAAGGAGAAAACTGAAAATGCCCTAGCCAATCACATCAAAGGGAACCCTACTCATAGCTTTAGTTTCAGAGTAATTGACCACATTCCAAAAGATTTAAGGGGTAGACTCTTAGAGAAAAAGGAATTAATGTGGCAGATCCGGTTGGATGCTTACCACTATCCTGGCATCAATGATTGTTGTTCTATTCAGTGCCTTCTGAGACTTAACAACCTGAATAGATAACTTTTGTAAAATGTAGTTAACTATGTAAAATTATAACAATAGTAATTAAGAAAGGACTTAGGTAGGTTACTTTAATTTTAATTTTTATTTTAATTTTAAACTAACCTTTTAGGGTCTTTAGATTTTTCACACACTAGGAATTTTCTTACTACAAAAGCCCTTTTAGGATTAGTAATTACTACATTTTAGTCTTGTAACTAATTAATATACAAGAATACAAATGCTTGGATATGAATTTTATTGTAGTAAGTATGGTGGTTTTATTCCATTCATTTTATTGTATTATGCTTGTATACTGTATATGCTAGTTGCATTGATGGTCTAGCTTAACTTATATTACAAAATGTAAGGTTACCTATTACCATTAATTGGTACTTACTATGTAATTAAGCTAAGAGGAGTGTGAAGGGGGAAGTGTATTTAAGTAGAATCTGAGTTGCTGTTAATTGTCTGAAGTAGTCTAGTTATTAAACTAGACGAAAAGCACTTGACTTCACTTGTTATCAGTGTTCTTTCATCTTGATCATTTTAATAAAGAGCTGAAGAGCTGAAGATTTTTGGGGAGTTGCTTGTTCCTGCTTTGGTTTGTGTTTTCTACAGTTTGTGGTGCCATTTTTGAATTTTTAAATTTAACTTCTGCCATTTTATCAGAAGGTCTTCATATGACTCACCATAAGTCGGCATCTTTAAGATTCTTAAACCCCTAGGTACAATCTGGAGTTCAAGACAATCCTCAAAGTGATAGCTCTGCATTTGAAGGTGCTTAAGTTTAAGAAAACAGTCTTCTAGTTGAAAAAGCTCTCTACGCATAGAAGACATATCAATTTCCTCAACCAGATCCACTTTAGCAGAGTTATGAACCTTATAACCCAGCAATGGATTATCATTCATATTCAGATATTGAGATAATCTTGCAGTTGCACTGTCAACTCTCCATCTCTCTCCTTCAGGCACATAGGCAAGTTTTATGGCATTGTCGGTTCCTTCTGCCATGGTAACCTCTGGTTGTATGAATACACAAGAAAGAAAATTACTGTTACATCCAGCCAGAGGAATAAATGTTTCACCAGTTGTAAAAACAACTACCACCACAGCAAGGATAATAATCGACCAAAGAAGCTACTGGTGAATCAAACCAAGGCAGAGTAAAAACATATAATAGCAAAACACAAGCTGAGAAGAAAACGTTTATTGTGAGTGCTTTCATGGCTATCCAATGCCACTTCATCAGACAATCATAAACCACTCCTGTTGGCATTATTTAAACATGCACTGACCAATACAATTCAACAATCAATAAAGCCATATGATGTTTCGTTAAAAATACAATAACATAAATTAAAATAAAATTCAACACTAATACTACATATTACTACCTAAACACTCTATTCTTTAGTACAGGTTTACTGCAAAGTTTATCATTCAAGCCTTTACCATTGTTACCTCTCATCCTAATTATCCATTTCAGTTTACAAGTTTCAACTTTGTTTATAATATCACCTCCCCGTACATCGACAGCTACTACCTCAGTCACCATAAACTTGAAATTATGTTCAACCCCATATTTAATACATGTTTAGCTAAAGCATTTGTGCATATTGAATTGTTTATGTGGTAAATATGCTCTCTAATTTGATTGTGTAACCTATGGTCAGTTTTATCTATATAAAAACTAGAGCAAACTTAACACACAGCTAAATAAACCAAATGACATGTCACAGTTTGCTCTAGCTGTAAACCTTAGACATTTACCTGTATCAGGGTGTAAAAACTCACTACTGCTATCTATGTATTTATACCAATTACATCGAGAGCATGGCAGAGTACCTTGAGGGGTAACATATCTAGCAACCTCATTGTGAGTCTTAGGGTAACACAATATTCTCTTTAAATTTTTCCTATTCTTATACACAAACTGGGTGTATCACCAACTATAGAATTAACTACAGTATCAGTGTTAAGTATCTGCCAATTATTCCTAATAATATTTTCTATTTGGCTGATATTACTAGAGTGTGTTTGAGGAACCCTTAAAAAATCATTTTGTCTACTTATCTGCTTATTCCATGGAGCTTCAGAATAATAAGGCTTGCCTTCTTTCTTTCTCATACATGTCACATTCTTTAAAATTGCACTTACCTCAGAACTATTGTATCCCCTCTTCTCAAATCTAGTTTGTAATGCAGACATTTCATTAATAAAATCAGTTTCACTCACATTGAGCCTAGAGACATGCAGTCCCTGGCTTTTAATAATATTACGACAAATATGTGGGGGATGCATACTTCTCCTATGGAGCTAGTTGTTCCTATGGCAATTCTTCCTAAAGGTTTTGGTAGAGAAATTACCCTCAGCTGTTCTAAATACAGTTACATCCAAAAAATCTAATGAGATTCTAGAGAAATTCAAAGTAAATTTCAAAAAAGGTGTAGTTGAATTCAGATACTGATGAAATTTAACAAGAGATTGTTCATCCCCATCCCATAACAAAAAAAAGGTCATCCACGAACCTCCGATAAAAAAATTACTTGTTTGAAAACCCACAAAATATATCTGTTCCCCCAGTAGGCCATTACAATTTTGGCCTTGCTGTTAGTGCTTGATGTCCCTATAGCTACACCTTTCTGTTGTAAATAAATTGAATCTTTAAACGTAAATGTTATTTTCAGGGATCACTTCCATGAAAAGACAAATTAACTCAATAAAGGCACCACTAAAATTACTACATTTGCATAGATATTCTTTTAACATGTCAATACCAACATCATTAGTTATACATGTAAATAGAGATTGCACATTCGTAGTTACAAGAATATAGGCATTACTATGTTGTTCTCTTGATAGAAAGGCATACAAATCATTCAAAAAGTTTTTCGTATCATTCAATACATATTTATCATATCAGACCGGCAGATAAAAGAGGCCCCATGGTAGAAATGGATAGAGATTTTTATGACAGCTCTGTGTTACAATTGTTGAGCAATACTGAAACGTATATTAAAATTCCCACATCCCAGGTACATAATATATTGGAGAGGGTTGATAACATTCTATGTGACTGTTTATTAAGTCATAATATTAATATGGATCTCTAGAAATATTTTATTTGTGAGAAACCTGTCAGTCCCACTTTACAGGGGTTTACCAAAAGTGCACTAAGACACCTATAAGCCACCTTTTAGACCTATAGTGTCTGGTAGGGTATGGTGCACTGAAAATTTATCCATTTTTGTTGAATAACATCTAAGATGTGTTTTAAAAGAGAATACACCCATTGACTTAATCTGGTGTATTGCTGGGAGTGATCATGGACCAAGGCATCTGGGACCTAGGCTAATCTGTGAATCCATCCTGGGTGGGTTAATTTATTCTCTACCTGTTTCAATCCCCCCTCCTATTTTGTGAGTCCATGGTTTAGCCGGGGGGTGGTTGTGCAATGGTGATGTGTGACATTTTGCCCTGCCTCTGCAGCAGCTCAGACATGTTTCTACCCTTAAACCCCTTTTGTAGGTCCACCTACCTTGTGCTGTCTCCAGCCTCCACCAGAGATCACAGTGGGAGCCTATAGATGGGACAGTAACACCCATCCCTCCCTGCCATGCCATCATTCATCCAAGCAACTAATCAAACCAAGGTCATCTGGGCATAAGTCAGACATTTATCCCTCTACACCATGAATTAATACATCAAAGTGTTGGAAAAGAGACTAAAGTTGCTTACATTTTGGGTCCCCTTTTTCATCTAAGCAGCCATCTCAGTGTCCACATCATTTGCTGGGTCTACTGGATACTCCAACGCATCCCTAATTTATTACTAATTTTGCTGCAGGTAGAATGGATCTTAAGGGAGTCATGGGGATTTGGTGCTGTCATTCAATCAGCCAGGGAGGGTTTGTATTACCTGCCATGCACCCTTCCTTAGGTGTTTGCGGTTGCATTGGAGGGGCATACATGCACTGAAGATGTTCACTGTGTACCACTCCACCTCCATTGCAGTACAGCCATGCCCAGCCTTAGTATCTTTATTGGATTACACCCCCTGATGACCACCACGGATTGATGCAGCAGAGGCCCATGACACACTGTCAAACCCTCCAGTATGAGAATGCCCATCCCTCCCTGTCACTCCGTCAATTGCCTGAGTGTCTAATTGAACCCAGGTTGTCTAGGCCATAGTCATGGCTTTCTAGGCTGTAGCTGGGGCTTTATCCTTCTATGCCAGTGAAACAGCTTCTCTAGTTTCTCAGTGATAATCATAAGGTGCCCATCTTCTGTGCAGATGTTTAAGCTCATCTTAGGGCCAGTAAATTATCATACATTTAACGAAATTTACATTGTTGTTTCTGATTTGACTCACAAGCCCTAAATTTATGTTATCTCTTGGAATTAGTGACTTTCATTTTAACCTGTGTACAATTCTGTCTAAATGGAAATATTCCTGTTATTTTTCAAGACTAGTAGAGCCTGTTTTTCTGTTGAAGCAGTCTGCTAATTGAATGACCTATTATTCCCTTACTACAATCAAAAATAACTTTTTAGTATCTCACTGGGAGAAAGTGGGCATTTAATGTTGTTAATTTGTTTTTTAATAGATACCAGGAATTTGGGCACCCTTGACAAAAAACTAGTGTGACCAATTCTTGAAAGACAGAGCCAAGGCTATCTCCTTGGTGTTAGCCTAATCTCATCCCAGGAAAAAAAATGGAGTGTCTAGTCTCTCTGTGTGGTTGGAGATATTCACAAAAGAGAATCTTAGAATCAGATAAACCATTTCATGATCACCATTAAAAAGAGGAAGGATGGAAGTTTTGACTAGAACATGTTTTAGAAATCAAGTTAATACTCAAGGCAAAGTAATTTTTAGTTGGACTCAAAACTAGCTACCCCAAATTATATTTAGTGATGATAAAATAAAGCCAAACAAGGTTTGCCTGCATAGTGATATTACTGTTAGCCTAGACTTTCTTTGGGAAGTTCAAATGCTTACATTTTATAAGTATACTGATTGGAATGTTGTTGTTTGTCTTTCGGCTTTTTCCCAGTTAGGGGCCGCCACAGCGGAACTCCGGTCCGCTAATGATTGGCAGTTAGTTTTTTTTTTATGGTGTCGAGTTGCCAGCCTGATGCCCAACCTTCAACGAAGGCACGCCCATTCAACACATGTCTTTCGAACACCCACTCGACCACGGGGAGGACATGCAGACTCCACACAGAAGGCACTCCCAACCCAAGCTGAGAATCGAACAGGAGAACCTCTTGCTGTGAGGCAACAATGCTACTGCTGCACCACCGCAGAATGACAAGTATACTGATTGGAATACCAATTCTTATTTCTGGCTTACACTCATCTCAAATATTTAATGGGAAGTGACTGACTTTATCTATGCATTTAGATCACGTCTAAAGAGATCCACATATACATATAGGAGAAGTTGTTTTTTATGGTGCAGATGATTTGATCACTCTTAAAGATATTATCAAGATATATAGCCGTACCCCCACCAAATAACCAGACATTTTATTAGCTAAGAAAACATTACATCTGGTGACAATACTGAGATCGATATATTTTGATGCCAAAATTGTTCCCACTCATCTAACTTACCACATAGGTTTTAAACATTGCTCAGAATTATGTTTAACTGTCATCTTAGATTTGAATAATATAAAAAAATTGCCCACTAAGCCCATCCGATTTAACAGAATACATATACTTTTAGGGTATATGTGCATGCCATCTAGGGGACTGTTCCAAAAAGTGACTATCTGTAATGCTCAGATCTACAGCATCTGATTTGCACTACAGTACTTGATTAATCATCTATACAGGTTTGTTGAAAACAGATGTTATCCTCTCTCCTGGAAAAAGTGCTAAGAACGTTACTGTCAACCTGAATTAATCCGTAACTGCAAAAAGGCTCAACTAGACTTCAACAACATCAGTATAGTGCTGTTCACTGGTATGACTCAAATGTGTGAATTTGGGGTGGTGGGACAGCACTTAACAAGCTAGTAGTCATCTTCTTGGGACATTGTGCACTATCCCCTCAGATTTGCTACATTTATTTATTGCAGTTAAATAAACAGTTAAGTTGCCAAGTCAGCAGACCATTTTCAGCAATGACCTGGGGTATAAAACTGGTAGAAACATACACAGAAACAGATAAAGGAATGGTTGCTTTAAACAATGAAATTATGCACATTAGCACAATGAAATAAACATTCTAAACAGTGACATATACAGTATATGCATTGTAATCATTATTATTTGAATGGTTCTTATGATTAAACAATTATACTAAC
This sequence comes from Protopterus annectens, assembly GCF_019279795.1. Lineage (NCBI taxonomy): Eukaryota > Metazoa > Chordata > Ceratodontiformes > Protopteridae > Protopterus > Protopterus annectens. Next base: position 1,573,535,800 of record NC_056732.1, read on the forward strand.
CAGAAAAACATTTAGTTAGTGGAACTTAAATGAAGGATTTTAGCCATTATTGAGGAAACAGTTGCAGGCTGACTCACTAGAAAGGTGGCACTTTTTTATTTTTTTTTTGAAAGATTGCAAGTTCTTTTTCTTGCCTGACTTCTGATGACAGACCATTCCATATGGATGAACATATTTTAGAGAAGAATCTTAACCTGGTTTGTGACATTAATAGAACATGTTGGTGGGATAGATTTGTCTCCCAAAGACTCCCCCATCTGTGGAATAGACTCCCTCTCTATGTCAAGCAGAATACCTCTCTAGCTCTCTTTAAGAGGAACCTGGACAACTGGATGGGAAACAGAAAATACACCCCTGGGATCTCACCTGTGTCCCTGCTGGAAAGGAGAAACAGGTGCTGACTTTGAGAGAACATGGGCAAAATTCTTGGCTAGGCTTATACGGGCCTCCGGGCCAATAGCCTAGTATCATCCTATGAACCTATGAATCAATAACATAGTCTGATAATGGTGGTAATGCCTTCAATGTTATCCCTAATTGTATAAGTTTGCTGCCTAATTTGTAGTTTTGATTTTAAGTGTGTAAACTGGCCTTGTATGATGACTTTGAAAAGTAGGGAATAACTGTTGCTAAAATTTAGTTTGCCAAGTTTGGTTAGAAGAGGAGAGCAGCTCGCAACTTTGAAGGCTCTGGCCATGTCAATAAAGAGATCTCCTGTTAGCAGACTATTGCTCATATTCTTGAATTTAGTGTCTGCAGTAGTGTAAAGGGCAGTCTTAGTACTGCAAGTGTTACAGCAACCTTGCTGTTGGTTGCATTGTAGGCAATACTGATTTAAGCATACAAAAAGTTGCTTGCAGATTATTTGTTATTTTTTATGTCTTTTGTTTCCTGGGAAAGTCTGACTGGACTCAGGACCCATTTTCTGTAGAGGCCCCGGGGAATACAATACAACTGAACATTGACAATGACCTATAACAAAGATGATCTGTACTTAAACAGGAAAAAAATGGCATTTTTATAGAATAAATACAAATGTGGAGGGCAAGAAATCAATTTCATTCAATCAATGGAATTATATACAAATAGGCATAGTCTTAAAATCGTAGTTGTTCATTTAATTATTGACATAGTATTCAGACATATTGTAGGCTGTCATTTTATGCAGCTACTCAATTTTAGAAGAGATAAAAAGTTTGGCAAGGATAGTAGTTAGAGGAGAGAATAATAGTTTTATCAGGTGGCGGGCATCAGCAGCCCGATGAGTTGAGTAGGTGTTTGAGTTGAAGCTTGAAAGACTTTAGTGACTGGGTCTTGTCCAACTCTTAGGGAGATGGAGTTTCAGCTTTTGGACACTATGTGAGAATTCAGGGAGCAGTCAGCCAAGCTGTTAGGTTGAATATAAGTAGTGGGGCTTTGTTAGAAGAGTGCGGAGTCCAAACTGGGTGGTCAGATGGTATTAGGTTTGTTAGGGATGGTCAGTCATTTGGTTTATATAGCTTATGAACAGTAGGGAATTTAAGGTATATGACCTAAAAAAAGTCTTTGTAAGGTAGCACATATTTGCAAGGGGCCTATAATTTTTATAGTCCTTTGGGTTAGAAACCTTTGTCAATGGTATAATGGTGGCATGTTTAAATGGAGATGGAAATATGCCAGAGGGTAAGCATAGGTTGTCTGTATGGATAGGTGTTTTTACCATGAATTACGTGGCTCTTCTTAAGAAGGACAGGTGAAGAGTAGTGAAACATATTCTTGATCTGATAGTTAGTTTGTTAAGACCATCTAGGACTTCCTTTTTAGTTACTTGTCTAAAAGAGACAGACCAAAGTGCTATTTGCTGCAAGTTCATAGATTAGTACTAGGTTAACTGCCTTTTTGGGCCATTTTAAGTCTAGCCAGCTACCCCATGTCAGAATCAAACCCTGTACCTTGTGTGTGCATTTTAAGTGCCTTTAGCATTATGCCAAATCTTTATATATGGGTGACATGGATTTCATTTTATTGAGGTGAGATGTTGTTAATATGTCATGACTTGTTGAGAGAAGACATTGTCTATATGTATTGGAAAATTGTGATTATGACAGGGTAGGTACCTGGTTTGGTTTTTTACTTACAAGTCAAGATGTTTTCAGTTTATTGGTAGGTACTTGATGACTTTGAGTAGTCATTGTTGTCATCAGTAAATTTCTTAATTTCCTTCCATAAGTGTTTGAGGGAGAATACCGTGACCTGTTGCTTGATTCTCAAGTAAATGGCCTTAGCAGAAGTAGTAGCTATTCTTGTGGCCAGATATTTGTAATGTTTCAATTTATTTGAATAGGTTTGTTTTCAGAGCTTCCAAGCCTTGTCTCTTACACAGAGCAACTTTTATAGCTGCGGTAACCAGGGACAGATATATGCATTTAATGTTCTAGTTGTTGGAATACAGTATCAATCACATGATTCACACACTGATGAAGTAGCATACTGATGTATTGCAGTCTGTGTGATTATATAATGATGTCAAATCACTTTATTGCAAGGGTAGAGTTAATAACACTCCTTTGGACACTCAGATAGTCTGAATGCAATAAGCTGGGGTAAGGATGGGTGTTGTTTTTAGTTTTAAAAGACCAGAATAGTTATTAGCATAATAGATCTAAATAAATAATATAGGATATAGTTGTAAAGCTGCACCTCTGCTGAAACTGTTATAATGCGGGCTGCAGCTGCTGCAATGCAACCAGATAAGGAATTGAAATGCAAGTGTAGAGTTAATAACACTCCTTTGGACACTCAGATAGTCTGAATGCAATAAGCTGGGGTAAGGATGGGGGTTGTTTTTAGTTTTAAAAGACCAGAACGGTTATTAGCATAATAGATCTAAATAAATAATATAGGATATAGTTGTAAAGCTGCAGCTCTGCTGAAACTGTTATAATGCGGGCTGCAGCTGCTGCAATGCAACCAGATAAGGAATTGAAATGCAAGTGTAGAGTTAATAACACTCTTTTGGACACTCAGATAGTCTGAATGCAATAAGCTGGGGTAAGGATGGGGGTTGTTTTTAGTTTTAAAAGACCAGAACGGTTATTAGCATAATAGATCTAAATAAATAATATAGGATATAGTTGTAAAGCTGCAGCTCTGCTGAAACTGTTATAACGCGGGCTGCAGCTGCTGCAATGCAACCAGATAAGGAATTGCTGGAATACAGGAAAATAACATCAGTCTGTGAGTGCTACATCTTGTAATGAAATGTGAATGACGGGAAGGACCATGAAATGTGAATGACGGGAAGGACCATGAAATGTGAATGATGGGAAGGACCATGAAATGTGAATGATGGTAAGGACCATGAAATGTGAATGATGGGAAGGACCATGAAATGTGAATGATGGGAAGGACCATGAAATGTGAATGACGGTAAGGACCATGAAATGTGAATGACGGTAAGGACCATGAAATGTGAATGATGGGAAGGACCATGAAATGTGAATGATGGTAAGGACCATGAAATGTGAATGATGGCAAGGACCATCAATGCGAATGACGGTAAGGACCATGAAATGTGAATGATGGGAAGGACCATGAAATGTGAATGATGGTAAGGACCATGGAATGTGAATGATGGTAAGGACCATGAAATGTGAATGATGGTAATGACCATGAAATGTGAATGACGGTAAGGACCATGAAATGTGAATAACAGGAAGGACCACGAAATGTGAATGATGGTAAGGAACACGAAATGTGAATGATGGTAAGGACCATGAAATGTGGATGATGGTAAGGACCATGAAATGTGAATGATGGGAAGGACCATGAAATGTGAATGATGGGAAGGACCACGAAATGTGAATGATGGTAAGGACCATGAAATGTGGATGATGGTAAGGACCATGAAATGTGAATGATGGTAAGGACCATGAGATGTGAATGACGGGAAGGACCATGAAATGTGAATGATGGTAAGGACCACAAAATGTGAATGATGGTAAGGACAATGAAATGTGGATGATGGTAAGGACCATGAAATGTGAATGACGGTAAAGACCATGAAATGTGAATGACGGGAAGGACCATGAAATGTGAATGATGGTAAGGACCACAAAATGTGAATGATGGTAAGGACCATGAAATGTGGATGATGGTAAGGACCATGAAATGTGAATGACAGGAAGGACCATGAAATGTGGATGATGGTAAGGACCATGAAATGTGAATGATGGGAAGGACCATAAAATGTGAATGATGGTAAGGACCATGAAATGTGAATGATGGGAAGGTGCATGAAATGTGGATGATGGTAAGGACCATGAAATGTGGATGATGGTAAGGACCATGAAATGTGAATGATGGGAATGACCATGAAATGTGAATGATGGTAAGGACCATGAAATGTGAATGATGGGAAGGACCATGAAATGTGGATGATGGTAAGGACCATGACATGTGAATGATGGGAAGGACCATGACATGTGAATGATGGGAAGGTGCATGAAATGTGAATAATGGGAAGGACCATGAAATGTGAATGATGGGAAGGACCATGAAATGTGAATGATGGTAAGGACCATGAAATGTGAATGATGGGAAGGACCATGAAATGTGAATGATGGGAAGGACCATGAAATGTGAATAATGGGAAGGACCATGAAATGTGAATGATGGGAAGGACCATGAAATGTGAATGATGGTAAGGACCATGAAATGTGAATGATGGGAAGGACCAGTGCACAAAAATGGAAACTAAGGCACATGAAGTTCAAAAACATGAATAAAGAATGATGCTGACGTCTGAATGCTTCTCTCATTGTGTCTGCAAGCAGTGCAAAGTTATGTCACCGTGAAGATGTGTAGTGCAACACAGAGACACAGACTAGCACACAATGTATAGTGTTTGTATGTATGTGCTTTTGTATGTTTGAGTCTGTCATCAAGCCACCCCTTCAGAAAATGTTAGAACATGTAACTAGTGGTCAAGATACACTTTCTATATACCACTGTGATATACTATAATCTACTCTCTCTCACTCTCTCTCTCCATAACAGTATGGAGCAGATAGACTTTGATCTTGTGCAGCCTTTGCCCATGTGTTAACACTCCTATTAGAATATGGGACACATTTAGTTTCTGTGGATGCCATATAATTTTCTTAATTCACACAATTTTTATTGTGGATGAGTCAGCATAAGAAGGAGGACATTATTACTGCCAGAGTGCCAAGAACCCGTCATGCACCTATCAGTAGCCATCAGGTCAATACCCTCCCTCCCATCTTTCAAAACCATTTTGAAAGGCTTCCTAACCAAAAGCTGGCTCTGTTCTTGCTCAATACCAGGATAACCTACATCCCTAAATGTGGACAAATACCTGTTCATACCTTGCATCTCCTTACTCTCCCTTTTCCATTCACTTCCTTTTGTCTATCAATTTCTCTCCTCTTGCTTTCTCTCTAAATATGCCATAAACCGGCTTTCTCTCACTTTGTATTGCAATTCCTGTTTGTACTATACAAACATACCTTTATTTTTTCTATAGACTAGCTAAAATTTCTCTAACTATCAAATCATTGTCATATAACCTATATCTATTCTTAACCAATTTGGAATAATTATTTAAACTGAATTTGTTCTTTTGCATTATTTTTAAAGACTGTAAAAGTATTATTCTTAAAATGTTTTGTAATACTTCAGAGATTTTCTTCCCTGGTCTACACTGAAAATGGGCTTGTACTCAGTTGGACTTTCCTGGTAATCAAATGTCAATAAGTAAATAAATTAAACTCCTTACGGTCTACTTCTATGTTGCTTTTAGATAAACAGAAGTTATTTACCTCTCTTTCACAGCCATTTCTTGTCCCATGGCTAAAGTGTCATTAAGTCATCTGTTCAGACCAGATTTGTCCCATATATCATAAAGTTGCAATTTCATTTCTTCCATACCAGTTTGCACTGTTTGTACCATAGGGCACCCAGTGTGCCACGTCAATGAACAGAGTGTGTGTGCTCCTGCTCAATATATCAGAAATGTAACTGTGCAGTGTACTGACCGTGTACTGTTAGGCACATCAACCTCCAATGACTGGTATGCAGTGCAGTGGTTATGTATGAAATGCGACTCCCACCTCAAGAAGTAATGCAGTGTAACAGTAGGCTAACTCTGAATAATAACTGTAGGATGAAATCATCCAATATTGCACTGAAGGGCTGCAGCCATTCATAAAAGAAAGAGTAATGGGATAGCGTTAAGCAAAGTCTAGTGCACTCAATAACATGACAGAGTGGAATGGTCCCTTTAACGAAGCTGATATGTTCAGTCATAATATCACTTGTATGATAGTGATTTACAAAGTTAGAGCTTCACAAAGTTCCTGTGGGAATTAGCATACTGGAATGGACCAGTAAGACAATACACAAAACTAGAGAAATTAAATGAACGAATGTCAATGTCCTAGAAATATTTTGACAAGAAGGAAATGTCCCACATCTGCTAATAATGTATGTAAATAAAAGGAATCCAAGGCATCGAGACTCTGCTCACTCTGCACAATAATTTATGGCTCAGTGGAAGGCATAGGGCAAGCAGTATTCTCAACATCTCCTTTCTGATCAAGTACCCAATAATTCACCACAACGCTAAAATTACAGAAACAGCAACATCACTGGTTTTGCTTGCCTCTTCTCAGTGTAAGTGGATGACTCAGTGAGCTCAGAAATGTAGTTATTTATAGGAAGATAAAGCTCATGGAGACAGACCACTGTAATTAGCTTTAGCATGAATATTAACACTTGTTTTCTCTTTCTGAGGATTCATGACTTTTGTAAGTTAACTATTCTGCCTGTTTTTAGAAACATAGAGCATAAATTAACATCTAATTCCATTAAAGAGCTACTGTTTGCAATGTCACTAAAACTAAATTCACTTGAATATCATCTTGACTGACCATACAATTTTTGAGCAACAAAAATAGAAATTACCAGTCTTTCCTCTACAAAAAACTTGCTTCATATATCTAGTAAAATAATTGCTAAATTGAGGAAGTGATGGAGTTATAAAGAAAAAGCAGGGCTACTTTCCTTAGTAACAAGTGTTTACTTAAGCTTGCTCTAGATTTTGTGAATGCTCAGAAATAAAGAAAGGAAATACACCCCCTGACATACAAGCATTTGTATATATGCAGATGAAGTGGAGTATGCTGGTGCAGCAAGACAGAAGCCCTGATCAATTTCTGATATATCTTCCTCTATATTTACACACTTACTCCAAAATTCTCGCTCGGTACCACTTAATAATGTCTACAATTCAGGCAAGATTTATCTTAATCAAACTTGCTTGGAGAATTAACCCCCAAATGTCTATCCTCATCCACTTTCACTAACCAGATAGTCGTGGACTGCACCCCTAAGATTGCAAAAGAAAAGATACAACATCCAACCCATTATAAGCTTTACAGACTTGTCTTATTACTCATTATACGTGTGGACTGCATCCCCATCCCAAACCCTATACACAGTAAATACAACATCTAGACCTTCAGAAGCTTACTGACTTGCGTTTTTACTCAGTATAGACATGGACTGCACCCCCCAAGACTGCAGCAGAGTAAATGTGTAGGGAGAAATTACTTGTTTATTCCATTATCCTATTCCTGCTCTGTTCAATATGGTACCAAGTTTAATATTTTTTCTCTGCTTGGTCAGTACTTACTGGTCTGCATTTTGGCTGTTTTTAGGCCCCTTAATTTAAGCACTTGACCTCCACCCAATTCAGATTTGTTGTGGCAGATCTTGCCTGTTGAACCTGATTGACTTTCTGGCTGACTGTCAGTCAGTCGGCTGAGGGAAAGTCAGTGCATGCCACCTAAAAAGCCTTGAGCCCTTGGCTAATCACACAATCTCACCTGACAAGCACAGAAAACTTAACAGTGAAATCCTATCAAGGTCAAATCACTGGGCCAAATGAAACATGTGAAAGGACCGTGGGACCCCAGGTCCTCAATGGGTGTCCTAGTGGAGTATGCGGTCATTCTTATCTGGGAGGGGGACCTGTCCTGGGATCCCTATTGTTTGACCATTACTCAGACAACTGCAGGCAGAGAAAAACTGCCTGTGGTGGCTGACCACATTACACATGACAACTGTAGGTGGGTGCTGTTACAAACTCCCAAATTATGTGTCTGCTTCAAGAGTTAAAACAACATACTGCTAGTTGGTGCCTGGCAAAAAATTAAGTTGCAAATAAAAAATGTTATCACATCATCCTAAAAAACAAACCATTGTACCACCTGATTAGCACAGTAGCACAAGCACTAAGACCCAGGCCACAAATGAACAACACAAATTGACAACAATCTCACAATTGACAGTGGTCAGAATGCGTTTTCAGAAAAAAGAGTTTTATTTGGGTCATGGTTCCAGGAAGCATAGTAAAGGGAATGCAGTTACCTCTCGCAAATTTGCACTTCACAATGGTCAAGCGCATATTGGGTACCTGCTCTCCAAACACCTGGACACCATGAAAACTCCCCAGAAGGCCACAGAAATACCAGTCCCACCTCATCCACCACACCTCCTAACTATGCAAATCCTATCACTTATCTCTGTATCATGTCATATCATCACTCTGTAATCTCTGTGTCTACTCAATCTCGCCCACTCTCTCCCAGACCCTCTAGCTCTCAGAGAGATTACATAAGATGTAACTCCTACTCGTGTAGTTCCCATCAAAGGACTTAAATCTAAGAAAACCTTAACAAAACCTGCTGGAGGAGACAGGTTTGTCTCCCAGAAGGCTTCTCCTCTCAAGAATTGCTCCCCACACACATCAAACAAAGTACTCACTGCCCTCATCAAGTAAGTGCAATCTGAATGAATGGGTGATAATGAATTTATCCCCCCCAGGATCACCTGTGCCCCTCATTGACACAGGAGAGGATGTGGCTTTTTCTTTTTTTTGAGTAAGCTAGCTTTTAGGCTAGCAGCAGAGCCAGCATAGTATAAATCTATCTTATGATCCTATAATAACACTATGCTACCCTTTCTTTCCTTCTACTATCTCTTCTCTCTACTATCTATTCTTGTCCATGCCACATCTTATCACACTCCTTTGTTAATTTATCTCTGTCTCACCCTGCATTCATTCACAATAACAATCTCCTCTCCAACACACAGCATTGTTTGCAACCTCACCACAGCACCACTACTGCTCTCTTCAGTTTTATGAAAATCATAAACTCTAATAGAAACCCCAGTTACCTAGCAACCTCCCTCTTCTTAGACATGTCAAAAGCATTTATCACAGTTTTACATAAGGCTATAACATCCCCTTTTTTCCTTTTCGCATACTCAGGGAATTATTCTAGTTCTTTTACCTTTTAGCTTATTACTTCACTAATTCTATTCAACTGTTTCCAAAAAGCCTCCCTAGTAACCTACCAAAGATAAACATACAATACAATATGCTCTGCATCATTTGATGCTACTCCTGCAAGATTTCAGGGACTCCAGCCTTTCTTAGCTAAAGCTTTCCTACCAAGGCCCTGACTTCCTTTAAATTAAAAAAAAAAAAAATATGGTTTTTAGCTTAATTTCTCAATGTCAGCACAGAAATAACCATCCCATCAGCATTCAATCAAACCTCAACAACCCATCAGTTTTCCCAAAGCTTTCTTTACAATTGATAACTGATAATATGAAAAAATGATCACTTACTTAAGCCATTTAATATAATAACTCAGAGAAAAAGGAGGGCCTCTAAAGAAATAAACTTCTTCTCACTGACTACTCTAGGAATTCTTACAGAAATTTCTTATTTTCTCCCTTTACTTCAATCTATGTTGCTAAGAACTGGGACCTAAAACCAGAAAAACAGCATTTAATTTAATCACAACCTAAACACACAACAACTAACTTTCTCATGGCTTATGCTCCCATCCTAACTAAAACTAACTTTCTGTTCTATCTCTCTTCTTTTTTTGATCTCTCTATCAATCACCCTGACTCTTTCACCTTTCTTATTCTGTCTCATTTCTGCTAATACCTCTTTCTTCTTCCTCCTTTTCTGTTCCTGCTCTGGTGACACACATACCTCAATATGTCAATACATATAACCTGAACCTATGTGCATTATCATTTTGTATGTATCTCTAGCTATTGTATGTAACAAGTCTCTGACTTGAATACTATCTGCAAAGTAATACTTAAAATGTATAATTCTTATTGCTCCTGTTTGTAAATATGTACTCTACATGGAGCTTTTCTTTCTGGGCCTCTATTAAAAATTGTACTTGTACTTAGTTGGACTTTCCCAGTAAACAAATGTTCTTTCATATAGGCTAGCCCATCTTCTTGCCTTAGTCTGAATACAAACCAAGCATTTAAATCCATCATTCCAGAATAAGACCTCTACTTGGAATGGGGGTTATTGAATATTTTGCTACAGACAAAGGTCCTAAGAAGCACCTACCAAAGCTCAAATTGCTTGTCTTTATGCAAAAATTCCCTTACTCTAAGATTTGGTACATTACATCTTCCCTCATATTGCTTTAAGCTATTATAATTAATTTTTGTTGTGTGCATGTGCTGATTGTCACATCCAAAAACGTGCCGTTCGTTATAATTTTGTTTTTACAGAAATGTGCATCGATTGCTATAGAGTCACATCCAAAAACCGTGCCCTGTTATAATTTTGTTTAAAGCTTTCATGGAAAACAGTGTGTGTGTGTGTGTGTGTGTGTGTGTGTGTGTGTGTGTGTGTGTGTGTGTGTGTGTACGCACGGGGGGATACAAGGTGCATGGTCCCCTGCCTGGGGTATCAAGTGTTTGCTCCACCCACTCACATACAGAAAACCATATTCTGTATATATCATATAAACATATCACTTCATCTGTGTTGTTGGTACATTTTGGTCAAATGGGTACTGACTAAATAAAATGGGTTCCAGAAATATCAGCTGTAAGTCATGAAGGGATACAAAACTATTCCATTAACTCTTTTGTCCATCTTAAGGCTGGGATGTATCATAGTTACCATGAGGGGATAGTGAGCCTTCAGTCTTCTAGTTTTTTTCTGTATGTGCTTCTAAATACAGTCTACATCCTGGGAAATCCTTATTGCCGAGGTATTTTGTGACCTTATTGGTCCAGATAACAGAAATGGCCACTGTCAGACTTATGGAGGACTAAAGGAAGAACACACTATTATCTTTAATATTATTCAGATTAAAAGCAAAGGCAGGTTATAAATTATGTTACATTTTAAGGAAGTTTATTGTAAGGGGCAGAGAAGTAGTTTTAATTTAGAATACCTAAGCTTTGCACAAAAAACAGGCTATACATGTGGCTTCCCCTTGCTGTTGAAGAATGAATGACCACATTAATAAAAAAAGCATTCTCCTGCAACCACAAATAACAATTGTCAGACTAGGCAGATTTTTTTGTGAAAAGTGAAAGCGTAAATTGACACAAATGAGCATAATAGTGTTGATATGGTCTGCAATGCAGTAATACAAACCACTGGAATGCTAAATTCTTAACAGGGGTAAATGTACATTTCCAATTTAAACTACCAAATCATTTTTTCAGCATACAAACACAGTGCTACAAATAAGATGTTTCCACTATCACTCTCACCACCAGAAGAAGAATACATCTGAAATTATTAATATAAATGTCACCTGATCTGGGTATACCAGAGCTGGAATTAAGTTCTTTATGCAGTACGCCCACAGACCCCAATACTACTTGCAATCTGTATTTAGTGTATGTGTAGGGCAATTAATGTCATTCTTTAAGACCCTAGTCTTGGCATCATGGACATTATGTTGTACTTCAGTGTAGAGGAATGCACAGGGAACCATTCAATAACTTACATTTCCCTAGGGAGACTGGGCTTCTGTCTTTACCGTTCTCCAATCATTGTAATGACTCCTTAAGTTTCTGCTTTGTGAATGGCAACATAGGTGCCTCTTACTGCTCTGAAAGTATTTTAATTATATTTAGCTTAAACAGAAGTTCACTAAAGGTATCTGGTGTCTCGGCCATTAACCTTGCTAAGACTCTGTCTAGATGGTTCCTTAACAACTGTGTCGCTTCAGTAACAGAGTCTATAATTCTTCGGGTGTTACGACAATGCAATGCAGTTAGTATATGTAGTCCTTGGAATCTTTTTGCCATACATTTTGCTTCAAATGCTCTAAAGCAACATCCAGTTTGCATCCGATGATATTTTTTATCCCTGTTTTGAAATCTAGTTACAAAACTCCTTTTTCTGGGATCTTGTGATTTTCAGTGACGGCTCTGCTGGACAGTAAGTCTGTAATGGACTCCTACTCATCCGTGCAAACTGCCAAGTTCCCTTTGTTCATGACTCTCGTTAGGAACTTTTTGTAGGCTTTAACGGTATCTAGTTTAAAGTGAAAAGTAAGATAAGGGGAATGTGCAGGTCAGCATGCAATATTCTGCCGCTGCATAAATGGGCTCTTCCAGCTCTGAAAAGCAGGATATGAGATAGGGTGGATAGTTCAGGCATCACGTTGCCACGATCTGAAATGAAAATAACAGCCGCCTTTAGATGAATGCTGTCATTCATCAAATAGGATGACAAATGTATTTTGTCAGTTTAGCAAATTCATAATGTAGAGCCAATAATGAATAAATCTACCACTAAGGAGATATGATTGTCTACGGCAACCACCTGTAGGTGTTGGAAATAAAATCTCAACAGTGCATCAAACCTGAAGAAATAGCATAAAAATTGGCAGTTATTATCAGTCACCCAGTGGCAAAGACAGTGAAATGAAACTAAATCTGCTTGCATGAAAAGAATCCTAGGGTTTAAATAATCAAACATAATATTAAAAAAATGCATCTATTTTGCATTACATCCATGAGTCTATAAGTGCTTTTTATTGTGCTGGAAATAGGTACATTTCTCGGGCCATTTTAATCAACACAGCTACCCATCGTCTCTTACCTTGGACGACATGTATCCTGTGTGCTGAGTTCTTGATTTTGCTTTTATTACAAGGTAAACATATTGTATAAAAAGATGTTAGTCTCAGATGTTGAGAAAGTCTACTACTTAATGCCATATTTAACAAAAGTGCTTTCAAACTTGTGTGGTAGTACACCTCATGATTTCAACAACCATAGCTGGTATACATGGGCTGTATATATCCAGCTTATCTAGTTTCCTTTTCACTTAAACATCTAGGTATATAAGTCAATATGGAGGTTTGCAGGTCTGAATTTATCTTCCTGACTATGGGGAAAATTACTTAACAGCTTTAGTTTTACTTGTATCTCACTAATACACTTAAATCTATCCACATATGTACCATTATAGGATCAGTGACAGAATGACTCTCAGCCAGAATCAGGAGCCAAGATGTCCACAGCTAAGCATAAGGGATGTAAGGGCAAAACTGTATTATGTAAGCATGACTCTCATAGTAGACACACGCACAGAAACACACACACACACACACACACACACACACACACACACACACACACACACACACACACACACACACACACTTGCGTGGAACACACACACACACACACACACATGCACACACACGCACGCATGCACACACACACACACACACACACACACACACACACACACACACACACACACACACACACACACACACACACACACACCTGAGGGATCATATCACACTCATCCTTATCTTCATGTTAGTAAGCTGCAGTACTTAATTACTCCACTTCATTTTGACAGCAACATCTGTTGTATCTTCAATAGAACAGCATGCCTCAGGAAAACCGCCATCAGTCAATGCTGGTTTACCCATGGAGTTTGAATTTTTGACACCTTACTCTGCATTCAAGTTGTACTACCAAATGTTTCTCTTTCTGATAAAGATCGATGGATCCCATTACTTTTTTTTTGTGTCTGTTTTCATCTTTGAATGGATAATTAATTTGCTGCAGACCTGACACATGCCAGCAAAATATAATGTGCTTTCAATGTGCATTTACCAGGAAGCTGGCAAGCCATTCAGCACTGACTGCAGTGACAGAGTCGCAAAGAATGGCAAACATTGAAAGGTGAATGGCTTGTTTTCAGAGGTAGGAAAACAGCAGTAATAATTTTACACGCATTCAATAATTGTACCACTGTAATCAACATTTTATTTGATTTTGTGTAATTTATTCATGAAATACAGTTTAGATATAATTCAAAATTGTAACAAATGGAGGGTTTTAGGCAACATCCATTACTATCTTCAAGAAAGCAGTATTCTAACAATAAAACATAGTAGAGAAGCATGTAATAACCATGAGACTAAAAACCAAAACAAAAAACTTAAGTGTGTAATGCATTTATATATGCAAATTAAGTAATATTGACTAATAAACAATGCACAAGTCAAGACAACATTGACAAATGTGGCTACAACTACAAACATAAAAAAAATGCATGTTTGTATGAGATTGAAGCCATTAGCACCCCCATTTGTTTATACTAACTTTGATATTGCCTAGCCTTAGTGGTAAGGGGAAAATTTCCTGTTATTCAAGGTTGATTGATCATCATAAGCTCAAACTGCAATATGTAGTCAAACAGAGACTTGACTATAGAAATTATTGAATGCCAGTCTGAATAAATAGGCAACAAAACTCACATTATCATACACAAAGACTTATGGCCATAGTGTCTGCATTTTAGCACATCGTGATACTAAAATGTGACATGTCATGGAGGGTAAATAGCATATTCTACATACTAATAAGAACTCCCTATTCTTATACAAGCCAGAAATAGAACATTGAACCGAAGTATCCACAGTTTATACTGACAGTTTATGTGCCAGTAGAAACCATGGAGACAAGAGGAACAGCAAATATGACCTCTCACATATTACAATCACAGCCAAACTGGCTATGAACTCAAATTAGGAAAATAATGCACACAAGATACAAAGCCTGATCAAAATAACTAGGATTAACAGATATTCTCACTTGAATTAACTTACAGACCCTTATAAAAACTGCAGCTGTTACATTAAAGTTGCTAAGTTTGAATACCTTACCAGTGTAAAAATTAACATTTCAAAAAGGTTTATCAGGTCAGGTGATCATTCTTGATACCTGATTCCCTGTTTTTATTTTTCCCTGTCCGTGTTTCCTGCCTTTGAACTGTGCAACAGCTGTGTTCGCCCTTGTAGGATATTCATCTATATTCAGGCACATGGAATTGTGAGTGATACCCAGCATGGATGAGAGAAGAGCAGGGAATGCTGAGGTTGTCCCAGTCAAGGTCATCACCATATAGTGTAAAATGATAGATAATTCAGGTAACAACTGTTTCTTTATGTCTTAAAAATAATTAATGTGGCAGATAATGATCTTATCTGTATTATGTTTTTTCTTTTTATTCCTAAATGTATGCTAAATCTAGAATTATTTTACCTTTACAAATGAAAATTAATTATCATAGTTTCTATGTTAATAATATCACTGAGTAAGTTCCATATATGATGTTGTATCTACTTTTAGACTTGCTGTATCTACTGTAACTTATGTTGTATATATTGTTTGTCATGCTGTTTTGACTGTTATTAATGTTGCTGTCACTTTTTTGTGGAGCTTTTCTCCCCGGGCCTCCTCTGAAAATGGGCTCTGCCTAGTTGGACTTTCCCAGTAAACAAATGTAAAATAAACAATAAAATAATAAATAAATCATTACTTTAGGCATCACGAAAAGAACACTGTGTAATGTACGGACATGTTTAATCAGATTGTGTCATTCCAGGCAGTGATGCCCATCAGGGCTCTGCCCTTTGACTCTTTACTGTTCTTCTGGTAAATAAACCGTTTTTGTGAAGTTGTATAAATTCGGGTTGCATACAATAAATAAATGAAGTGAGCTGTGGGTACCATTCTCTGGCTTATGTGACTCTCTGCCTAGCAGCACATTAATGCTGAAGGCTCACACATTTCAGTTTTATTTGCTGGAAGAACATCTGTTGATACAACTTACCTGTTTCACATAAGTAGTTGATATAACTTACCTGTTTCACATAAGTAGTTGATGTAACTTACCTGTTTCACATAAGTACAATCACCAATGAGTAAACTGAGGTCAAACTGATTAAAATACATCTCAGTTTTGTACTGGATCAACGCTGACCTGACTCCCTGTATCAAACATGTTTCCTGTTAAAACAAGAGAAACAAGGCCTGGTATATAACAAAATGCTTAATATCCCAAGCTGGGTTCATTAGAGCAAGTGTTGGATTCCTTCCAGTCCTATTCTGTGATAGTTTAGACCATCTCCAATCAAAGTATTTAGAGTCTGATGAAGAGTGCCTAACACAAGTTCGTCAGGCGAGTATCATTCCACTAAGCTGGTGTGCTATCCCTCATTACTTGATTGGTTCTGCATGCAACATTGACTGCAATATTGGGGACATAAAGTCCACTACAGTAAGATGACTGAATGTATCTCTGTGGTGTCATTACAAGATATATATTTTGGTAGGGAACTCACAGCCTCTAATGGCTTCATCCAAGGGCTCAGAAGGGTGGGCAGTTAAATCTCTGCCAAAGCCTTCAGCACTACTATTTACAGACCTTTGAATATTCGACCTAGTGAACTCTAACTCTGTTTTGCAATCAGTCTTTTCAGAAGTAAGCTAAAGTGCATATTGTATCACTTACCCTGTGTTATTGCAAAGATATAACAGAAGCATTTCCTGAGTAAATCCCAAGGTAAATCAGAACAAAACTGGAGAGCTACATTGTGTAGCATATCTTCTCAAAATAACAGCCTCACTTATTTAGGATCAGAATTTACAGAATTTAATAAATTTTGCTTATATTTATGTTTTGATAATGCTGGCTTTTACAACATAATGTTTCCTTAATATACTATATGTTTCATGATGCAAAGTAGTTATTGATGGCTCTAAAGGTTACAGTATGCACCAGAGAGCATGTCTGCTTAATTATGAGAGGATGAATTCCATATGTTTTATTTTGGGACTCCTGAAGCTTTATTGTCAGTGAAAGTGGGTTACTTCTGTATACGTTTGCATTGTCAATGGGTCTTAGGAGTAACTCACTTCACTGACAATAAGACTTTCTGAATGTCATAATTTACTTGGATAACATAACATACTGCTTCCATTGGTCTGACTTTTTTTAACAATATGCAATTTAATAACAGTTTTTGCACTGCATCTTAATAGCGGTCTGTTCAATTTAGGAGTATGATGTATGAAATGACAGAAGTGAAACAGCTTCTGTCCAAAACTGCTTTAATCTACAGAAACCACTGCAACTGCAAATACTACTAGATTTAATAAGTGCTGTAGCCTGAGTGACTATACTAGGATAGTGGTAGTGAGTGTGTGTGTGTGTGTGTGTGTGTGTGTGTGTGTGTGTGTGTGTGTGTGTGTGTGTGTGTGTGTGTGTGTGTGTGTATCTTTGTGTTTGTGTCTGTGTGCGTGTGCGTGCGCGTGTGTGTGTGTGTGTGTGTGTGTG
Organism: Protopterus annectens; assembly: GCF_019279795.1. Classification (NCBI taxonomy): domain Eukaryota; kingdom Metazoa; phylum Chordata; order Ceratodontiformes; family Protopteridae; genus Protopterus; species Protopterus annectens. The sequence goes on from NC_056732.1 coordinate 1,573,553,306, forward strand.
TGTGTGTGTGTGTGTGTGTGTGTGGCTGGGGCTGCTTTTTAACTTGTGGTATTCCTATAAAATATCTTGAGTGTATATGTTAGGGGCACATTTTTCTGATGTAGTTAGGACTTTGTCGCCCTGTAGTCAATCCCATTAACAAATTTAGTAACTCTAAACTGCTTTAGGTTTAAAGGCAAGCATATGTTGCTGTAACAAAGATAGAAAATGTAACAATTCTAGACAGAGAGCATTTCAAATCAACTGCTTTTGCTTAGGCTGCTTCCAGTGAACAGTTCCATGGTAAATAAAAGTAAAACCATTCAATTTATACAATGAGGAAAAAAATTTGCAATATTAAAGCTATAACTTTTTTTCTACTTTTGTAAGTGATATTTGGCATGTTTTTCTAGATCAGTTCGCACCTTTGCTTCTGACAACAATATGTTTCTTAAATAACCATCCTTTTTTCAGAACTGAGTTGCATGATAAAGTGTATTCTTTACAAATCAATTTTTAATGATACTAGTAGTTTCATGATGACAATTCAACTTGATGGTAATATGTATTTAGATTTATAGTTTACTTGAAAACAACTTTTGCAAAAATGAAGTTAAATGTCATTTTCAACAAGTCAATTTTATTGTGACTTTTTAGTCATAGTCACACCCACAATGACTGAGTTTAGATAAACAGATCTGATTCTGTCAACATTTTGCCCCTACATTTAATTTTGGATATTGGTGGTAATCTATAAATGTTTAAGTATATATATTTTTTTATTATTATTATTATTGTGAGTTGGGTTTTGAAGGCAACTTTCTACCTGTGCTTTCATTCATTGTTTGTTCATGGCGTTTTGGCTACTGATTATTTGCGATTTTGTACACTACCTTGGTAAGTTTGAACAGCTGTTTGTGTACCCTCACTGTTATTTATTTATTTTGTTTGTCATTTGTTAACTGGGTTAGTCCAACTGACCAGTGGCCCGTTTTCCGTGGAGACCTGTGGAGAAAAGCTCCAGACAGTTATTACAAAGTTACAAAAAAGAAAAACACCTGACAGTGACGTTTTATGCAACCATTACAATAATGTGCTTTACATGAGAACATTAGAAATTTACAAAAGGCCTGAGAATAATATTTAGATTTACATAAACATTACAATAATGTGTACGGGTCTATATTATAACATCAAATTTTATTAAGTTCGAATGTTATAATATCAAACCAGTTTTGTAGAACGCTGAAAACAGCGAAGGTGCAGGACACCGAATTCTTTCCCAGGGAAAGAATTCAGTGGGCCATTGCTGTGGCTTTGCTGTTTTCAGCGTTCGATATGTTGGAGCGTTATGGGTCAGGTTCAGGTAAGTGTGTGATTGTGTGTAGGTTAGGGTTAGGGGGCAGGTTAGGTGAGTTAGGGTTAGGGAGCGGGTCAGGTAAGTGTGCAGTTGTGTGTAGGTTAGGGTTAGGGGGTGGGTTAGGTGAGTTAGGGTTAGGGCGTGGGTGAGGTGAGTGTGCGATAGTGACGGACCTTAGGGTTTTTGTTGGGTTAAGGTAAGTGGATAGCTAGTAGTGTATGTAAAGTTTAGTTTAGGTTTAGGTGTGGGATTTTAAGTGTATGTGTGTGGATTGCTGTTTTTTGTGTGTGTTTGTGTTGTGTGTATGTTTCTCGGAATAGCGATTTTTTTCCCTAGGAAAAAAAAATCACTATTCTGACTGTTCGATGTTTGCAGATTCCGGTGTTTAGGGTTCAGTATTATAACATTCGATCTTTGTAGATTTCGATGTTATAATATAGACCCAATGTGTATAACGTGCAGTACAAAAGTCTGAATTTTTTTTTAATCAACAAAAAGAGAAAGAGATGCAAATGAGATAGGACACTTGCAATAGGTGGCTGTTAAAAGTGTGAGTGGTAGTAAGGTAGTAAGGTGGGATTTAAGTGGGATCATTGCAGTAACAGGTGTTGGTATTTAGCAGATAGAGCAGGACAGGAAAGGGGTTTTAAGAGTAGATTATGAGTCATTTGCAGCTGGAAGTGAAGCAGATGCTGGGGGAAGTCAAGCCACTGGAGTTGTTTTAATGCATGGCAGTGATGATATTTGTAGGGTTGGTGACTAGCAAATCTTGCAACACTATAGTAAGACTGACAGAGTTTAGCCAAAAGGGTAGATTATAGATGTGAAAAGTTGGGGGAGTGTTGGCGGTATCATCTTAAGGGTAAGAAAGTCGGGTTAGACATACATTACAGAGGAAAATAAACACACGTGAAGGCAATCAATCTGGTTAAAACAGAAGAAAGGAACAACCCTTGCTTCCTCTTTTATTATAAGGGACATGGTCATGTGACCTCTCTTGACCTCTTCACACCAATGACGTCAGTGTAAGAGCACACATACGATCATTCACTCTCTTTTATTATTATCTGCCAACACCCCCACTTGCTCTTACACTGTATACAAATACATTTTAAGAACATATTTTTGGATAACTTTCCCTTCACATTCCAAATATGTAATACATGAACTTTTCAATCTTTGATTTCGTAGCAGGTTTAGTAAAAATATCTGCAACCATGTCCATTGTTGGGCAATATTCAATGCTTATTTTGTCATCATTAAGTGCTGACCTGACAAAATGATACTTGATGTCAACATGTTTACATCTCTGTCAGCTTACTGGATTCTTCGACAAAGCGATTGCTCCTTGATTGTCGTCAGATATTGTTACTGGCACATACTTGCACTCTTCATCCATTCCACTCAACAGCTGCACAAGGTACAGACTCTCCTGTGTTGTCGCTGCTAATGCCGTGTACTCTGCCTCACATGTAGATAAAGCCACCGTTTGTTGCTTCTTTGATTTCCATGAAATAATAGGCCCGTCTCTATTGAGGCTAAAGCAATAACCTGTTGTACTATATCTATCGTTTTGATCTGTTGCCCAATCTGCATCACTGCGTGCTACAAGCTGAAGTTTCCTTTCACTTTTCTTGTAACACAGCTCTCTGTCCAATGTACCTTTTAGGCATCTTAACATATGTTTGGATAGCATTAAATGAGATTCACACCGTTCATAGGTTCATAGGTTCATAGGTAGGTACTAGGCTATCGGCCCTGGGGCCTATACAAGCCCAGCCAAAAAGGTACCCTGGCTTTTGCCACCCAAGAAAATTATTTTACTGTGCCACTGTCGAGCAGAGCCACAGAGGTGATTCCCGGGGTGAATTTCCTATTTCCCATCCAATCATCAAGATTTTTCTTGAAGAGTGCTAATGAGGAGCTTTGTTTGATATAGATAGGTAGTTTATTCCAGACTATGGGAAGTCTCTGGGACAGGAATCTATCCCTCCGACATGTTCTGTTTATTGTGGTGATAGGGTTTAGGTCCCCAGACCGTGTAGCTCAGAGGGATTGGGATTTCTTTCAGTGGAGCATGTCCAACAGCTCTGGGTTTGACATAGCTTTGTATGTTAGGCAGAGATCACCTCTGAGTAGGCGATATGTGACAGAGTAAAGCTGGAGTTTTTTGAGACGGTCTGCATAGGGCATCTGTTTGAGGCCGGTAATCCTCTTTGTGAGGTATTTCTGTGGCCTTTCCAGTTATTGTAGATGTCTTGTGAGGTATATACCAAAAGGGGCGTTGTACTCTATAATGGGTCTAATGAGTGATGAGAAGAGGGGAACAATGACCTCTTTTTTTTCTGGATGAGAAACCTTTTGTGATGAGGTGTGCCATGTAGAAGGATTTCCTGACTACTGTGGTGATGTGATTATCAAAGGAGAGACTACTGTCCACCTGTGTCCCAAGGTCTCTTATCACACTTTCAGTGTTAGGTATACTACCGCCTATGTTGTAGTTCATGGGTACAGAGTTTTTGCCAAAGGGGATGACAATGCATTTTTTGGCATTGAGCTTGAGGCCATGGCTTTGACACCAGGCATCTGTCTCAGTGAAGCCCTTTTGTAGGATGTCCACATCGTTAGGAGTTTCGATTATGGCTCCTAGTTTGCAGTCATCTGCAAACTTCGTTAGCCAAAGACCTTCTGTGTTAGCCTGTATTTCAGAGAAGTAGATACCAAACAGGAGAGGACCCAGGACTGAACCCTGTGGTACTCCACTTGTCACTGGTCTGAAGTCAGATTTGGAGTCTGCTACTTTCACAGTGTGGGTTCTGTCCGTGAGCCAGTTGGCAACTCATCTTGTGACGTAGGGATTTATACCTAGTTTAGTGAGTTTATCTATAATTCCAGAGTGGGGGATGGTGTTGAAAGCCTTGGCAAGATCTAGATAGGCTGTGTGAACCACCTTACCCTTGTCTACGGCTTTGGTGACTGCTTCAAAGAAGTCTATCAGGTTTAGGAGACATGAGCTGCATTTTACAAACTCGAACTGGGTGGGATCCAGAGTTTGGAGATTACCAATGTCTTTGTTTATAAGTTCCATGATGATACGTTCCATGGCCTTGCCGACCAGGCTCGTCAGGCTAATGGGGCGGTAGTTCCCAGGGTCCATGGTGGCTTCCCCCTTGTGGAGTGGGATAACCATTGCTGTGCACCATTCAGCAGGCACAAATCCTGAGGTGAGGCTATGATTGAACATGGTACTTAGGTGGGGTGCCAGTTTGTTCTGTAGTTCATGTAGAACGCAGCCTGGGATGTTGTCTGGTCCCATGGATGCTGTGTTCTTGGCTTTGGAGAGTGTAGTTTTTACCTGTGCAGCCATGATTACAGGAACTTTGCATTCTTCTGGTATAGAGATGGGCTCTTTAGGGGGTGAGAGGGGGTAAAGTTAGCACTGAACTTATCTGCCAGGATGTTGGCAATATCAGTTGGGTCTGTATATTTAGTGCCATTGTGCTGTAACTCAGAGCAGATCTGAATGTTGCCATTGAGATTCTTGACATAGCTATAGAATGCTTTGTGGTTGTCTTTAGAATCAGTGGCAATTTTGTTTTCGTAACTAGCTTTGGAGGATTTTATCAGGGATCACAGCTTCTTACTGAGGCTGACCAGGGAGCTCCTCCACTCATGGGATTTTACTCTCTTTTGCAAGATGCACGGTTGTGACAAATATTGTGAAAGTTTACTTACAATCCAGCTAAGATCAGGTCTTGTGCTTGTCATAACATATATCAAACTACCCACAAGCTCAGGATATTTTCTTGGATCTGTAGATTCACTGTCACATCCAAAGTTTGTCTTTTGTTCGGAAGGGGTACTTCTTACTTTAAAATTAGACATACCAAATTTCTCAAGAATTTTCGTGATGTACCTCTTTTGGTTCATCTTCACTTCACCACTATTCTGGGTAAAGTCAATGCCTAGAAAATATCTTAGCTTTCTCAGATCTTTCATTTTAAATTTAGCCTTGAGCAATTCCTTTACATTGTTTAGTGATTCAGTCACTAGCTGCTATAATGAGATTGTCACCCCATATAATTAGGACTGTTTTCTCATTTTCAGCTTGTCTAGTGTATACACAGTGGTCCGCGGGGTTTGGATAAAACTATTTTCACAGAGATAATCATACAATATTTTGTTCCAGTTACGCCCTGATCGTTTCAACCCGTATAATGACATTCAGTTTACAAACCAATTTTTCATCATTATTTGATTTCTTTACAAAACCTTCAGGTTGCTCTATATACACCTCACAGTCAATAGGAGCATGTAAATAGGCCGTTTGTACATCCATCTGGTGCAATTTTAAATCATACTGAGCTGCCAGCTGCATTAGGCTTCGTACAGATGTCATACTCGCAGTTGGTGCAAATGTTTCATTATAATCTATACCAGCGACTTGACTGTAGCCTTTAGCTACATATCTAGCTTTGTAAGTCTCAGTATTATCTGCATTGTCTTTTACAGTGAAAACCCATCTACCCCCCCACTGCATTTTTATCTTCCTGCAGTGTGGTGAGTGTAAACGTGTTGTTTTCCTTTAAAGACTTAAGTTCCTCCTTCATGGCTTTGACCCACTTTTCCGAGTTAGACAAAGTCATGGCTTCTTTAAACCTCTGTGGTGTGTTGCATATTAATCGGTAACAATAGTCAACATTAACTGTCACATAATCGTCATTTTCAACTTCACACTCATAGTCCTTCAAGTATGCAGATGGTTTTCTCTCTCTTTTAGAGTAGTGTGTATCCTGCCTTTCCTCTTCTTGCCTTACTTTTGTGTCTACTTCATTCATTATAGATTCAACGTGATTTGCTTGTATTTCTTTTGTGATTTGACTGTCAGCTTTTGACTCTGACTTAACATGCACACTTCTTCTGGTATTGAGATCTTCATCTATCACTTCTGGGTCTGTCTGAATCTGGCATTTAACTACATTCTTTGTAAAAAAACTTGACTAACCTGTATCTCAGAACCCTTTCTGTGTCAGGATAATAGACCAGATATGATGGGTTGTTTTTATCATATCTGACAAAAATCCCCTTAACACATCTTGGGTCTAATTTCTTTTTATCTTGTCTGTATGCATAACACACTGATCCAAATTCCCTCATCCTTGAAAGATCAGGTTTCTTCCCTGTTAGCATGAAGAATGGGGTCTGCCCCACACGCCTGTTATAACATCTGTTGTGAATAAAAGCAGCAGTCATTACTGCATATGTCCACAACTCTTTAGGTAAGTCATTCTCTATCAACATACACCTTGCCATTTCAAAACAGTGTTCTCCAGTTTCTCTCTGTTGTCCCATTCTGATGGGGTGAGTAAGGTGCGGATGTTTCGTGTCTTATAACATTTTTACTCAATATTGACTGAAAGTCTCTCAACATGAACTCAGTGCCATTATCTGATCTGATACACTTTACCTTCCCATAAGGGGCTGAATCTGCAATAAACCTTTCAGTCACCTTGACTGTATCACTCTTGGCTTTCAGAAAGTAGACAGATATTACACCCGAGTAGTCATCAGTAAATGCTAAAGTGTACTTAAAGCCATCTTTTGCTATTGGCTCAATTGAGCCTGCCAAATCAGTATGGACTAGTTCAAACACAAATTTTGCTCTGGTTCTCTGTTTCTGCTCTGTGCAAATTTCCCTTGCATACAGGTTTCACAATCTAGGTTAGGCCTCTCAACTTTACCTTTAATTTTCATTCCTTTTACCACTTTTTCTAATTTTGACACATCTTTGAAATTACAGTGACCAAGCATTTTATGCCATGCTTGAATGTCATAACAGCTCTGAGATGCATCATAATGTATCTCACTATCATTTTCTTCATCATATGTGTCTAAATAATAGAATCTGTCACACTCAATTATGTCAAGCCTGGTGCCGTTTTTATATGTGTCTAAATAATAGAGTCTATCACACTCAATTATGTCAAACCTGGTGCCGTTTTTGTATGTGTCTAAATAATAGTCTTGTCACACTCAATTGGGTGGTGGTGCTGCGGTGACGTTGTCGCCTCACAGTAAGACGTTGTCCTGTTCGATTCTCAGCTAGAGCATCTTCTGTGTGGAGACATGCGTGAATGGGCGTACCTTTGTTGAAGATTGCGTGTCAGGGCTGGCAAATCGGCACATAAAAATTTACTGCCAATCATTAGCGGACTGGAGTTCTGCTGTGGCGATTCCTAACTGGGAAAAGCCAAAAGACACAACAACAACTCAATTATGTCAAACCTGGTGCTGTTTTTATAGATGAGTTGGTCCCGGCCTTGTTTAAAGTTGATCGAGGCCCCCTTGTACGTTGATGCCTTAACAGAAAAAATGCTTTGTGGATACATCGGGATATACAGCGCCCAAGTCATCATCACCTTTACTTTGCTCCCCTCTGTGTCTAGCAGCCATACCTCTGCATTACCTCTCTTCTGTGCAGCCCCACAGGTTCTCGTCCCATCAGCTAATTCCACAATGTGTTCCTCTGGTTGGAAAGTTGCTTCAAAGTATTTAAACTTTTTCAGGTCGTTAATTATGTGTGACGTGGTGCCAGTGCCCACCATTAATCCCTTCTGTTTTAACTCACGAATTTGATGCTCATTTATTCTGAAGACAAATGTGTGATCATCCATATCAGTTGGTTGTTTCACATTGTCTTTCTTCTTTCGTCTACAGTTACTGTCCCTGTGGCTAGAGTTTTTACACAAACTACACCATTGTCTCTGGCCTTTATATTCTCTCCAGCATTCTTGCACCTTATGTCCCTTTTGGCCACAGCTATAGCATATAATCACTGCTTTTACTCTTTCCCTAAGGCCACTTGCTTTCATCAGATTATCATTACTTATGTTGGCATTAAATTTATCAGTATGTTCATAGCTTCTCAACCTTGTTTTGAACTCACCAAAGCTCAACTTATCATCATCTTGCATGATGTGGACTGCAAATGGTTTAAAAGTTTCAGGCAACCCTTTCAGAATCATCGCAATTAGTAATCCACCACTAAGCTTCTCCCCAGCATTTCTAAGTGCCGTAATGTCCGTTTCTGTCCTAATAATATAGTCTGTGACACTTTCACTGGTGGCCTTCTGCAGACTTGTTAATTTGGTGTATAGGCTAATTACCCATGGCTTCTCTTTCCTGGCATAATGGTCTCTCAGGATCCGAATCGTTTCTCTACCATCGTCTGCGGCTTCTCTCATGATGAGGGACAAACTTTCGTCATCTAAGAACTATATTAGTTCTGCATATGCCTCGTCATTTTTCTCAGCATCGTCGTTGCCTTCCTCCTCATTCTCGTTGTCCTCTGCGTTCTGCTGCACATTTTGCAAAATGGCATCTTTCAGCCCTAGCAAACTTTGTCTCCCACAATTTGTAATTCTTTTCATCTTTGTCAAAACATAGTCTATGCCATCAGCTTCCTACTTCCCTCCTGGGCCCATAACCTGTTGGTGGTATCATCTTAAGGGTAAGAAAGTCGGGTTAGACATACATTACAGAGGAAAATAAACACACATGAAGGCAATCAATCTGGTTAAAAACAGAAGAGGGGAACAACCTTCACTTCCTCCTTTATTATAAAACACATGGTCATGTGACCTCTCTTGACTTTTCCACACCAATGACGTCAGTGTAAGAGCACACATACGATCATTCAGTCTCTTTTATTATTATCAGCCAACAAGAAGGCATAAAGTAGACATGGAAGGAGGAAGGCTTTAGCTAGTTTCTGCCTAGAGTCAGGGCTAGGTATTTTTTATGTCTGTAGAGTAGGCCGAATTTTTGATTGGTCTTTTTGATACAGTGTTGAATATGGGCATCAAATTTTATTTGATCATTGATAATAACTCCAAGAAGTTTAGTATGTGGGTCAGGTTGTATGATGGTATCACCTAGAGAAGAAATGGTGAAGGTTGGTTTGAGGTTAGAGAGGGTTTTTGGAAAAGAAAGAGTAGTAGCTTTGTTTTTTGGGGATTTAGAATTAGTTGGTTGTCGTTTCCTCCCACATCCCAAAGACATACTGTAGGTGGATTGGACACTCTAAATTGGCCCTAGGCGTGAGTGCGTGCATGTGTGTGCCTTCTGTGGAAGGCTGGGTGCTGGGCTGGCAACTCGACAACGTGAAAAACTCCACTGCCAGTCATGAGCGGACAGGTGATCCACTGTGGCGACCCCTAACTGGGAAAAGCCGAAAGAAGAAGAAGAAGAATTAGCTGGTTGCCGGGTAGCCATTTTTCTACAGATAGGAAGCTACGTTGAGTAGTAGTTACTTGCACATGCTCACTTTTTTACCTTGCATGGAAGTCTCAGCCGAGAGAAAAACTTTATATTTTTATAATATTCAAATGGATCTTTAGGACATTTTTTACAGTGTCTATTACTTCTACTTTTGAATGACAAGACTATGCCTACTGCTGAAATTCAATGATTTATTTATTTTAAATATCTATTGTCATATGTATCCTTGTTCTTCTTATACTTGTAATGACATTAGAATTATTTGACTACAGCCATATAAAAAAGTAAACTCTACAACACTTCTTACTGGTAAATCCAAATGCCAGGATTCAGAAACATTGCTGTCAGCATTCGGTTCTTTAGACCACTGCTAGTCATTTCTGATTCAGAGACCGCTCTATCATAGTGCTTTACCTCAAACAGGTGCAGCACTGTAGTGGGACGTCTCTCTGGCCTAGTACAAATGCTAAGGAGGCATTCAATGGGAGTGGCTTATGATAAGTAGCCATGTGCATATCATAACTAGGCATGTGCTCTTCATAGAAGTGCTTTATACACCTGAGAGATTTGTAGAACTGCTTGGCTGCATAAACCACAACCACTAGGCAAGTTAGTTAACGTCACCTATCACAAATGCAAATGAGGCATTCCAGGGAAGTAGCATATGATAATTAGCACCCAGAAATGCTGCTTTATGCACTTTATGCAGCCGAGTTATTTTTGGTGCATTAATTACCTTCACCAGCCATGTTAATTAACTCAGCCAAAGGTTTGCAATCACTCATTTCTCTCAATGGGACAGATCACATTAGAATTAAGTGCTGGGGAATGTAGGAGATAGGTACTCTTAGAGTTGCTTGAGTGTGTGTGTGTGTGTGTGTGTGTGTGTGTGTGTGTGTGTGTGTGTGTGTGTGTGTGTGTGTGTGTGTGTGTGTGTGTGTGTATGACTGGAATAAGCAGAGCCAGATCCAACACTAGGTGACTTAGGCAGTTGCCTAGTGCCAGTGCTAGCTTGGGAGCTTGGCTGTAACACTAATTTAAAAAAATAAGAACATTTTAAAATGCTGTCATAATCTACAGTTTCAGATCTATTCTCTGCCTGTTGCTTTAAGTATTAAAAAAGTGTTCCCACTGAGAATCATTTCTATTTCTGCCAGGATTCATTTATTTCTTTCTTTTGTGATAAATCATTGAGAACTGCAGTCTGTTGTCATGTCAGTCATAGAGTTTCATAGTTATGTCATTCATAAAATACATGTTCATGCAAAACCTGTTGTTTTGTTAACCAATTTAAGTGATTGCCTCATATAATTTGGGCTAAGCTCATCAGTGTTTCTTTGAACATCAAGCCTAGTAACTACTATAGTAGTTATGGTGTAAAGGAAAGCTATGCATTCTAATAAGCAGGATCATATCATATAAGCATGCTCTTTGGATGTAATCCTTGCTTTCCTTATGCTACTGAATATTGACAGTGTGCTTATTATTTGGCAGTAAATAAATCTGACAGAATGAAATCTGAGTTCAATATTAATATTTAACTATGAATGCACTTTATTTATCTTGTTTTTAACTAGCATACAGGTGTGAAATGCAATGTATTAGAGATACAACAGTTTGTCTAACACTTGGTGCAGATGAGTAAGGCTATGATCCATTAAAGCACTTCTTCCTGTAGTACACAATACGATTCTTTCAGCCTTCATTTAATTTCTATATGACTCTGCCTAGTTACTTTACCGGACAGTACTCCTGGGCTGCTACTGAAAAGGCACACATGTTCGATGGGCTGCCCCAAGCTGTTAGCAAATGCTTTACACATTTGTCTTTGGATTCCTGCATTCTGTACATAGATGGCAATTAGTACTTCATTATATGCTATCTGAGTATGAATTTCAGCATATCTCTTATGGTTTAGTGGGTTGTCAGGTACATTTTCACTTAATTTGAGTTTTGAGAGATGTTTACTCTTCACATGCTGAGTTTGTTTTCAATATGAGAGCGTTTCATTTTGAAAATGGCTGTCCATGTGCTTTTCTTTATATTTGAATTAAAAGTTTTAAATGAAATCTAAATCTCTACAATAATTGTAGATGTAAAGACAAAAATAGTATCTACACTGACATGTATGTTCAGGAGAGTCAGCCAAGTAATGGCACATTTCATTACTCTATACAGGGCCTATTTGTTGACCTGAGGTATATACTGCGACTCTTTCAGCTTTTCCCAGTTAGGGGTCGCCACAGCAGAACTCCAGTCTGCTAATGACTGGCAGTGGATTTTTATGGTGCCTAGCTGCCAGCCTGATGCTCAACCTTCAAAGAAGGCACACCCATTCATGCACCTATCTGCATGTTTTTAACATCACTCGACCATGGGGAGGACATGCAGACTCCACACAGAAGGCACTCCAGCCGAAAATCAAATGGAAGAACATCTTGCTGTGAGGCGATAATGCTAACCGCTGCACCACTGTGGCCTCTCGAGGTATATACTGCAACAATACAGTATTATATATACTTCAACAATACAGTATTATTAGCCATTCTTCAAGGAGGTCAGATCTGTTTTGAGTGATGTCAGATGGGATATGACGGGGAAGACATATGGAGTTTAAAATGAGATTTAGTGCCCTGCAAGCATGTAAGCTCCCCCCCCACCAAAATAGAAAAAAAAAATAGTATGTTGTTGGTCTTTTCCCGGTAAGGGGTCGCCACAGCGGAACTCTGGTCCGCTAATGATTGGCAGTAGATTTTTACAAAACGCTGAGGTGCTAGCTCAATGCCCAACCAAGGCACACACATTTATGCACGCATGTCTTTCGAATGCTACCCAACCATGGGGAGGACATGCAGACTCCACACAGAAGGCATTCCCAAGCCCAGCAGAGAATCAAACAGGAGAACCTCTTGCTGTGAGGTGACAATGCTACCGCTGTACCACCGCATATGCAGTAATATTTCTGATTTTTGTATGACTTGTGGGTTATTTAACAAAAATGGCTGCCGCATTTGTATTGTCTTAAATGCTTTTTTTATTAACTGCACTAACCAATGGTTGGTTTGGCATAATGGTTAAGGCATTTTCATCACAGACACAAAGTACAAGGTTAGAGTCTTACCTTTGGTCACTTTTGCTTATTGGCAAGGTATATAATAGTCTTCAGTCTAATTACCTGCTATTTACCAATGAAATAGATTCATTAATAGGTTTTGATTATGGAAAATAGTCAAAACATTTGTTTTAGTAAGATGTTTTGGTGTACCTTCTTTACAGCTTCCAACAGCTGCAAAAGGGTTGTCATTTGTCAGGTCATACAGTCTGCATTATTTGGAGTGATGATCAGAAACATCTGAGCACAGTAATATACAACAATAACTACATAACAGAGGCTGAAGAGCAGATGATTCTGATCATATCTGACCTGACAAATGTCAACTCTGCAGTTGCTGGAATGTAAAGGATTTTAGCATTTAACTAAAAACTGGTACTCTGGCAGTTAGCTCAAGGTATTAAAGCTCTGATTTGTTATTAAGCTGCTGGGTGACACTTGGCAAGTCACTTTACCAGACAGTGTGCTGGAGCAATTGGGAATTTGGGAGAGGCTCTTTAATGGTCTCTAGGACTGCACGTCTACTAACTTTGAACCTGTTGTCATTGTTTGCCAGCCATTCCGTTTTTCATGGTTGGTCTAGTTCAGAAATGGTATGGCAATATCACCAGCACATCATTTTTTCAATGTAACATACGCAGTGTATTCTTTAAGGACAGCAGAGACTGCATTTGTAGATGAAACACTGAAATGCAAAGTTGTTTGCCTGCAGCAAACTCTGTATTAGAAACTGTTCTCTTTAATCTGGAATTATTCAGATGACTTTTCTTTCTGCAGAGATTGTGCATATTGATATCATATGATTTCAGGAATTTAATATTTCTTATGCTCTCATAAATACTGTTCTATTTGAACTGTGCTTCACATGGCTGGATCTTATTGTATGACTCTAGTGATCTTTATACAAATTCATGTAGTTATCCAAAGCTACCAATAAAGAACTTGTAATTTATTCTTCATAACTATAATGGGTATACACAGTCAACAAAGTGCCTATAACTGTTGGTGGATGTTCTCTGTGGATTGTAATACTTTGATGTTCTTATCATCTTGCCATTTTAAAAGAGATTTTTAATCTGGATTTGCAGGACTAATGTGTGTGTGTGTGTGTGTGTGTGTGTGTGTGTGTGTGTGTGTGTGTGTGTGTGTGTGTGTGTGAAGCAAATTGGAATACTTTGCCTACTGTTTGTGTGAAATAACTGTGAAATATGTGACTCTGGTCATTATTATTGTCTTTAATTTTTTGACAGCGACATCTGAGAAGATGAAGTCATCAATGTAACTATAATTGCTAGGACTGTGGGATGTCTGAGTATATAAATGTGCACATAATCCGCCATTGGCAAGATACATTTGCATTTTCAATGTTTGTGAGTTTCATGGGAAGAGATGTTTACTGTTGTTCATGATGTCTGTTTTCAATGTGAAACTATTTTGATTTGTTTTGTTTAGTAAATGGCTACCAGTGTTTTGATACAAAATTTGAAATAAGGGTTTTAAATCAAATATCTGCAATTGTTATAAAAGTAAAGAAGAAAATTAAGATGCACTGACAGGTCTGACAGTGTTTAAGGTAATTGGAAAGAGTGGGACACTAGAATGGCTCAGGGGCCGTGGTCCATTACCTTGCCAAGGGTCCCATTTTTCTATAATTTGGCTCTAGGTATAAGGCTTGTGTGTGTGTGTGTGTGTGTGTGTGTGTGTGTGTGTGTGTGTGTGTGTGTGTGTGTGTGTGTGGTGGAATGGGGGGGGTGCCTGTTTTAATGCAGTACATTTATTTATTTATTTATTAATTTATTTCTTTACATTTGTTGACTGGGAGTGTCCGACTGGACGTAGGTCCATTTTCAGCAGAGGCCCGGGGAGAAATGCTCCACAGTTAAAATAAACAGACAGTAGTTACATTGGATTACATAGCAACTAACAATTTAACATAGCAATTAATTACAAACATATTTACAGATGAAGAACATAGTACATCAGTAGACAACTAGAATCTTTATCTGCGAAGTACATAACAGACATTAACAAATGTTACAATATGAAGTTCCTGCTGTATAATAAGTACTAGGCTTATGAGCATCTGAGCTTGCTATAATGAAGGTAGTTAGTGGGGTGGAAAGAAAGGTAGTGGCTGGATGGGGTGGGTGATATTAGAGTGGGAGTTGCAAGGGCATAGCCGGCATGTTTTTAGGTGCGCTTTTAGTAAAGTTTTAAAGTGGGTGCATGATGGTACGGAGGTAATTGTGGGTGGGAGCGAGTTCCATAATTTGGTTATGGCGCAAGAGAATAGTGCTTCACCAGCAGAGTTATTGGTTTTAGTGATCTGCAAGTGATTTTTTTTGCTGGATCTTTTTGGTCTGGTGGTGTGATAGGGTTGGAGTAGATTCTGCAGGGATGGGACATTTAGTGGATGGTTTACTAGTTTGTGGATGAGTGATAGTTGATACCATTGACGGAGGTGAGGGAGTTCAAGCCAGCCCAGTTCAGCAAGTGAGAGACAGTGGTGACTATGGTAGGATGCCCCTGTGGCGAATTTGACGATTTTTGTTGTAGCAGGTCTCTAGCTTGTTTAGATCGCATTGCCTTAGGTTGGTATATATTGGAGAGGCATAAAGTAGGGTGGAGATAAGGTGGGAATTTGCTATTGAAATCTTTGCTACTTTGGTGAGAAGTTGCTTATTTCTGTATAACGCTCCTAGTTTTTGTGGACTTTTTTTATGGTCATGGATATGTGAATGTCAAATTTTAGTTTATTGTCTATTTCCACTCCTAGCAATTTGGTGTGCTCAGTTGGGTATATAGTGGTGTTGTCTTTTGTTGTGATGTTAAAGTGAGAGTTGTTTTGAGTATGTTTAGTGGGTTGGAAGATGAGTAGTTTAGTTTTGTTTAGGTTGAGTATTAAATGGGCATCGGATAACCAAGTTTCAACAGAGGAAAAGGCTTCTTGTGTGAAGTTTTGCAGTTTGAGTAGGGACTGGGTTGAGCAGATGATGGTTGAGTCATCAGCGTATTGCATGAGTGTGCCATGTTTGGTGGCAGAGGCTAGATTATTGGTGAAAACAGAGAAGAGTAGGGGTCCAAGGATGGATCCTTGGGGAACCCATATGGAGACAGGTAGTTGGGGAGATATGTCATTCTGCCATACAACGGATTGTTGGCGGTCAGACAGGTAACTCTGAAACCAGTTGGTGACTGATTGAGAGAAGGATAGGTTATTGAGGACAGAGATGAGCTGTTTGTTTGGGACCATGTCAAATGCTTTAGATAGGTCTAGGAAAGTAGCACAGGAGAGATAGCCATTGTTTTTATGCTGAAGGATAGTGTTAGTAAAGGAGAGTAAGGCAGTGGTGGTGCTATGGTTTGGTCGGAAACCATGCTGAGTATTGGAAAGGAGGTTGTTAGTAAGGAGGTAGTCTGAGACCTGAGAATGTATGCATCTCTCTAGTATTTTGGAGAGTGGAAAGGGAATAGCTATGGGGCGGTAATTGGTTAGTTCTGTGGAGGGGCCGCCTTTGTGGAGGGGAATTATATGTGATACTTTCCACAGTGTGGGAACGTAACTTTCTGACAGAGATCGGTTAATCAAGATGGATACTGGGTAGGCCAGAGCATCAGCTGAGATTTGTAGGTATTCACGTGGGAGGTTGCCTGCTGCTAATTTTAGTGGGCTTAAGTTTAGTTAAGAGTTTTTTTTATGTTGGAGGTAGGTACAGGGGAAAAAGAGAAGGCAGTGCGGAGATTACTAGTTGAAGGTTTGGGTTGGAGGGGAGGGGGGGTTGTGTTGTTTAGCTAGTGATAGTATGGTCTGTGTGAAGTGTGTGTTGAATGAGGTAGCAATATTTTTGGAGGAGTGAGGGATGTTAGGAGCAGGGGTACTGACTTTACCTGGGTGGAGGATGGAGTTTATGGAGGACCAGAATTGTTTGGGGCTGTGTTGGGAGGAGTCTAGGGCAGACAGATAGTACTGGAATTTGTCCTGTTTTATTAGCTTTTTAACTCTATTGCATAGCTCTAGGCATTTCTGTCTAGTTGAGGGGGTTTTGGTTTTGTGCAAGTGCTCCCAGGCTTTATCCCTGTTTTTCATTTCAAACTTAGTGGTTTTCTGTAGCCATGGGGAGGGTTGTGCTTTCATTCTGGAAAGTCTTATGGGGGCATGGTAATTAAGAATGCTCAGGAAGGTAGTATTAAAAAATTCAACTGTGTCATCAAGACTGAGGTACTTTAGGGGATGCCAGTTACATTCTTTGAGGGATGAGATGAATGTGAGTGGGTTAAAGTTTAGTTTTTTACATATTTGACAGTAAATGACAGGTTTAGCTTGGTATAGGTATTTTTTGAGTAGGAATGCTGGGGAGTGATCACTGAGGCTATCTGATAAGCAGCCTGTTATATATGACTGGGGGCTCTTACTGACTAGTATCTAATCCAGGGTAGTGTGCTTGCTGGAGTTTTTATTTATCCTGGTTGGCGACTGGACTAGTTGTGTGAAGCCATGAAGGTTTATATGATGGGTTGGATTGTTGCCAAAACAGGATTGCCAGTCAATATTGAAATCACCTAAAATGATAGTTTCTTGGAGGAGATGGTGGGTAGACCAGCTGAGAAGGTTTTCTAGTGGAGGGATGTTTTGGCCAGGTGGGAAGTAGCATCCAATTATGTTGATGGTTTTGTTTTGGTTTATTTTGAGGTTGGTATATATTATTTCTTCATTGCCTATTTGTGGAGCTGATTATTTTAAGATCTGGATGTTTAGATGCTGTTTAAATATTGTAGCTACACCTGTCACCGCCTCCTTTCTTGTTTAGCCAGTCTACTCTTAGTATGCCATAACCGGTAGGGAGTATTTGCTCACTGGTAATGTGAGATTTTAGCCAGGTTTCTGTCAGGATGATGATATCTGGGGAGTACAAGTCTATGGTGGCATGGAGTTCATGGACTTTGTTGGATATACTTCTAATATTTAGGCTTAGTAGAAGGCAGTCACTTGGCTTTCTATTGGCTGTGATATGGGAGAAGTTGTGGTTTCTAGTCTGATTATGAGGATTGGGGTTGGAGATGGTAGGGCCAGGGTTGGGGTGGATGTCTCCACTTAGGGCTAGTTTTGATATGCATGAGGTTATTAGTTTTCTCAGTTTTTGAATGTGTTTGTTTATTAGGGAAACTTTGTGATTGTGCTCTGTGGGAAATAGGTATGGTGGGAGGGTTACTATGTTAATTTGTAGGGATGCTTTATGTTTGAGTAATATAGTTGGTAGAATATGTAGGGGGTGCATAGGGATGGTTCTTGAGCTGGTGGGAGGGGAGCTGAGTGAGGGTGAGACATGAGTGGTGGTGTGAGTAGTAGTACAGTGGTAGTGGTTGAGTGGGGAAATGATGGAGCTTTGGTAGAATGTAAGATATGCAAGGAGAGTGCATGCAGTGAGCATAGGTAAGGTATGCTTGTACATGTTAGTTGAGGAGGTGTGATAGTAGTGGGAAAATGGAGGAGGTAGTGTTGGGTTAGTATTGTACATTGGCTATTGTCATTGGCATTGTAACATTGTGACATTGTAACATTGTAACATTGTAACATTGTGACATTGTAACATTGTAACATTGTAACATTGTGACATTGTAACATTGTACCATTGTGACATTGTGACATTGTAACATTGTACCATTGTGACATTGTAACATTGTAACATTGTAACATTGGCTAGCAGTATTGAGTACGAGAAGATCAGTGAAAACAGGGTTGTTAACACTTGCAGCAATCACTGACTAAGTCAAAGACATGCAAATTAGTCAATATTGAGGTCTGTCTTCATTGTAGCTAATGCGTCTCTGGTTTTCACATTCACCTTAAAAGGCCCTTTTTGCCACATCCTGATCGCTCACAAGGTCTGTTTTTGAATCCTGGCCAAAGTGCATGATATCTATGATCATAATGTTAAGGGACATAAGAAATTACTGATCTGTGCTTTTAATACTCATGGGTTGAGAGGTACAAGATTTCAAGATTTGGTCATAGCAACACTTTTTTCTGTACCTTCCTACTTCTTATCAAATTCTGCTCTCAAGTTAAATATTGTTTACTTATACACATAGTCTTTCTTATATTCATCAGGATGTTAGAATATGTCTTAGCTTTTAATACTAATCTGTATGGACTGCTTTGTCAGCAGTGCTTGACAACAGTGTTACTTTTTTTTAAATTTAGGCTAGTAGGTATATAAGATAAAGAAATCGTAACAATTAACCATAGTAGATATGCTTCAAGAAAATAATCCTCTGTGGCAAGTCACCCTCCTCCCTCCATATTATAAGAGTGATACCTTATGGTGAACTGTTATGCCTTAACAGGAGCTGAATGCTAGACTCAGTTTTTGAGAAGCAAGTATTTGATTATATAAGTAAGTTTAATAGCAGAAGATATAATGACTGACCAAACTGTACTTCAAAGTTTAGCAGTAGAAACACTGTTGCCAAATCATGCGTGTCCGTGAATGGCTTTCAATATCTTGCCCTTATTATACTCCATAGAATGAATGCGGTATTGTGCATGCCTTGTCCCCCACATCACATTTCATTATATATTATTAATGACACATCTTACCAAAAGGCTACTGAATAGCAATGTTTGTCAAAATACAATCACTGACTTCCTTGATCAATAACTAGACATACAGATGAAATGCACTACTTTTTAATATAGTTTTGATAACTTAAATGATCATTCAGAGAATTTGCAGATTCACTATAATCTTCCTGCATCTAATAAGCATGGCACAAACACTTAAATTGGCCTATTTTTAGAAACATATAAACATATTACTAGCTTTGACTTTACGCATGAACACTGCGGGCAATTTGTTAATCTACTGGCAAATCATATCCCACCCAAAGTGGTATCATCTTCTGATCATTTCTTTCATTGAGATAAGAAAATGAACACACCTGCAGGGGATGCATACTTTACAGCTAATATTTCTCACAGAATTTAAACAGAATGATAAACGTCTACAATCGTGCATGTGTGAGAGGGAGAAAAAGAGAGCGAGAGAGATGATCTAGCCATTAGAGTAATGACATTTGCATTTATGCATAAAGACTACTGTCCTTTGAAAAACAGTCCATATCATTTTAACCATGGTACTCAATTCATTTCCTGTGCTATGAAATTCCTTTGCTAACTATTATGAAACCCATCTTAGAACTGGTAAAAGGGCATTTTCAATCCTAGGGCTCTTTACTCAGAGTAATTCTCATAACAGCATCAGAAATACTCCAGATGTAAAAACGTTTTATCCTTTAACATGAATGCATCTAACAAGCATAGATTTAGAAATAAGAATTTTAGGTAAATTAGTGTCTAGCAGTTCTGCAAACCTGATTGTTGTACTTTCCTTACATAAGATTCTTGTGCTGCGTTTCCTTATTATACTCCATCACATAACTGCACATAAATTAATATTTAATTATTGCTCATAGCTATTCTGTATATATCTCCCTCTCTCCAGACATTTTAATTTTAATGTATTATATGTGTTTAGAATATGGGCTAAGAAAAGGGGAAATCTAATTCTCTAAACCGAACATAGCAGTAGTAGGTAATACTGCAGAAAGTTCTTCACAGAAAGTACTACTAGCGAACATGAATAAAATAGTGTCACAGCAACATGCATTAAACTTCATAACCTCTTAGTACAAGAAATCTGGACAAAGCCTAAAATAATGGGGGACAAGGGCCCAAAAATAGGGACCCATTTTAAATATTGTTCTTATCAGCTTTGAATATTGCTAGAATATCAGGATTTGTATTAGCATGCATTTTCTGATGGATATAAACTCTGAAACTCAAATGCATGTCTTTATTTAGTGATTTCAAGGCTGACTGATTTGATAGGAAGCCACAAATTTTATGAAGGAACTGACCAACAATATGAGGCAGAAATATGGGCATGCTACAAATATCTGGACAGTTGAGAGGTATGATAAGCACATGTCTTCTAAGTGAAGTGTTCCTACAATATGTCTCAGTAAATAACGTCACATGACTCTGTTACATAAGTCAGTTTTGAAATTAACAAAATAAGTCAAACAAACCACATGCAAAAATTGTACTTCTCATGCCAATTACCCATATCATGCACTAAACGTTCCAAAGGAATGGCAGATACACACATCACTATAAAAGCAGTCAAGCTCTCCTTCACCTGTTAGTGCCTGTGTTTTATTTTATAAACTGTTTAGCTATTCTTTCAACACTTTATGATCCATATCGTACTGGCACTGATTGTTTATAAAACTAACCGAAGCCCATATTCACAGGCAGCTTGTGAAGTACACAAGCCAAAAAAAGCTGTCATAAATACTTTGCAGGGCTGTATCAGTTCACAGAACCACCCCTCCCCACTACGCGCATGTGCACACACACACACACACACACACACACACACACACACACACACACACACACACACACACACACACACACACAGACACTGCCTATAGACAGTGCTGTGCACCTGTAGATAATGAGGTGTGTAGTAAAAGCAATATTTCATGAATAGGGACTGTGTAAATAGGCATCCTATTCTGTGCATGGCAGGGCTCAAAATTCATAAATATGCATGGTAATTTTGGCATGTATATCTATGCCTTTTAATGATGGGAATTTGTGAAGCATACAGAGAAATAATTTCGCCTTGCTCTGACTGCCAAGTGAAATAAATCATGGTGTCTGTAAATATAAATGGAAGCATATGTATGTGCATATCCCACTGTCAGTGTGTGTGAATGAGCCCGTTGGTTTCAATATGTACATGCAATAGACATTTACGCATCAAGCCTGTTGTTATCAATGTATGACTGTCTTTTGCATGAATATGAATGTGTGTGTGTGTGTGTGTGTGTGTGTGTGTGTGTGTGTGTGTGTGTGTGTGTGTGTGTGTGTATGTATGTGGTTGTCATCTCCAGTGTATGGTCCTCTTAGTAGAGGGGGATGCTCTACTGTAAAGCTGTTTATAATCATACATATTCCTGCTTAACGAGCTGCTGAGCATTTGTATGACTATCCCTTAATGTCATAGCAGCACAACTAAGTCCAACAGTGCAGGGTAAGTTGTGCAGCTGCAACATTCTCTGTTAAATGTAGCTTGCATTTTCTCCATGTATAACATCAGCTTATGCACTAATACCCATCATGCAGTGGGTACAGAAACATTAAAAAACATGTTGTTTGAATCATGCAATGCGTACAGAAACATTAGAAAAACTGCTGTTTGAATGCCAACAAATGTTCATGGAATTAGTGCTGTTGTTGTATGGATGGCTTATTTAGTATTACTTTTAACTATTTATGTTTAATAAGAAATATTGTTCTAAGACCAACAGAATATTCATTGGACAAAATTACATAATGCACTCAGTTAAACATACAGGTGACAGATGGGTGACATGATTGATATGGCAATATTTATTTGTCTTTTATCAATAATATGGGGGTTGGGTACAACAGAGCAGGTGCAGCAAAGCAACATGCTGATTGGCTGAGACATCTATAGCTAGAACAAAGCTTGCTTTACTGCAAATCACAGGTGCACGCAAATCGGACACTCGGAAATGTAAGCTTATTTAAGCTTAAAAATGGGTGGTTCCAGACAATTTGGAATGATTGAGAGCTATGGTCTCATGTGTTTTAAGAGTCTATTTAGGAAGTTAGTTAATGAGGATTACAAGGAATTCCACTCCTCCAAGTAAGTTCAGCTTGAAGTGCAATTCAGCTGCGGAGGCATATAGCTTTTGCAAATTCACTGTAGTCACATAGAAGCACACACTGCAGTGACTGCAGCTTTAATAACTAAGAGCCTGGGGTCAGAGAAAGTAATGTGCATTATACTTGATGTACAGTGCAGCCTATTGTAACTACCACATGTCGAAGTGTTCTGCAGCATGGAAGAAATCCAACATGCTGCTGTAGTCACATTTATGTTCCAGTGTGTATTTTAGGGAATGCCATCTATATATGATTGAAGGGAGTAACAGTCCACACATACCAATAAAGGCATTACCAAATTATATCTTGCATTTCTCAACCACTGACATGCCCATTAGGCATCCTGCTGCTGATGCCTGCCATATTTTCTGCCTTGTGGGCCAAGAACATTATGCCCCCCTTATGTGCACTTGGTTATTGAAGCTGTGGGCATGGTCCTGCATGCTTCTGTGTGCTTGCAGTGAATATGCAACCGCTATAAGTCTCT
This sequence comes from Protopterus annectens, assembly GCF_019279795.1. Classification (NCBI taxonomy): domain Eukaryota; kingdom Metazoa; phylum Chordata; order Ceratodontiformes; family Protopteridae; genus Protopterus; species Protopterus annectens. Next base: position 1,573,576,284 of record NC_056732.1, read on the forward strand.
GCAGCTGAATATCAGTTCAGCCATGTGTCCCCAACCACCTAGAAGGGAAATGTCTTACCACCTAGGAACCTTGCATTTGCACTTCCATTTTAAAACTGTTACCTATAACCTGTAACCCATGTTTTACTATATGCATGTTTTCATAAAGTGGATACAACTAAGTAAGTCAGCTAAATTTTATTTGCATGAAAGTCTGGCAGTGAGACCATCTTAAGCTGTCTAATTAGAGCAAGCCAGGGAGTGCAGCTCAGTGACTACGGCTAACCTCTTGATCAGTCGCCACAAATAATCACTAGAGCTCTAATTGCTATGACTTAAGCTTGGCACATTTGTAAAGCTGTCGATTTTCTGTTCCACCAAGTGTTGAGCCAAATGCAGCACTAGCGTTGGTGAACATTACACGCTGAAAAATAGCAATATGGCTGTCAGCAATGCTGCTTGTGTTGTTATAGACAAAAGAAAGTAAGAGCCAATAAAGACCAAAGTGACTAGATCACAAAACTATTTTTTTAGATATTATTTTCTCCAATATTTCTTACTTATCATTTTGGTAACCATTGAAAATGTCAGGACCTGCTATAGTAAGTCCAAAACACAGAGACTGAATATACTATATCCAGGTTGCCATTTTTCAGAATATTCCGTTTTCTTCAAGGTATAGCGATCTTGGAGTTAGAATATATATGTTCAGGTGGTGGTGTGGGTGTGGGTTGCAGGGTGGCTTACCCCTGTAAGAAAAAAAGTTTAAAGGAGAAGATCGATGTTTGAGATTTGCTCTTTTACATTTCTAAAATTTTTTCTCAGCATGTTGGCACTTAGGATTTTGGGTGCTGATATTTCAATAGAAAGTCTGTCGTGTGACAATGGACACCATTATAAAAAAGCTGACTTAACAACTCTGTTAAAACATTTATTTGATGCTTATTTTAATTGATTATTACCAACATAATAATAAATGCTTAAAATAGCTGGGGTGGCAATTTGTGAATTTGAACTAACAACTGCACTTTAATGGCAGATAGGAGAATCAACTCTATATATACTGGACTCCTATTTCTGTCTCCTTCACCTTATTGTTGTTTGCTTCTTGGGAGGCTGTAGCTGTAGCTCCTTTTACCTAGCCATATATGAATGTTGATCTTACAGGGTTTTGATATCCTCCACTCTACTTGGTTCAGCCTAGGGATGTCAGAGGGTTTTGTAGTGAATAACCCCTGCAGACTGGAATGATGCCTCACTGTACACAAGATGCACGTTTGAGCATAAACATTTAAAATATGTGATAAAAAACATATATATTAAAGAAACGTCAGTATCTTGTACATGCTTTAGTGAATAAAGTAAACACTGTTTATTTGATTTATTTCATATCATACTTTATATCACTGCTCAATGATATCTGCTCCATATATATATATATATATATATATAAATGAAGGTTATGGCTGGGTCTCCGATTGTAACCACTTTACTATGTGTTTGAGATATGGAGGCCAAGAAATTCACCTTTTGAGTGAAACCTCTGAGAGTGCTGTTACGGTTGGGCCTAGTGCTACAGGCATAATTGGTTTATGGTTTAAATTCACCTTTTGAGTGAAACCTCTGAGAGTGCTGTTACGGTTGGGCTTAGTGCTACAGGCATAATTGGTTTATGGTTTAAATTCACCTTTTGAGTGAAACCTCTGAGAGTGCTGTTACGGTTGGGCCTAGTGCTACAGGCATAATTGGTTTATGGTTTAAATTCACCTTTTGAGTGAAACCTCTGAGAGTGCTGTTACGGTTGGGCCTAGTGCTACAGGCATAATTGGTTTATGGTTTAAATTCACCTTTTGAGTGAAACCTCTGAGAGTGCTGTTACGGTTGGGCCTAGTGCTACAGGCATAATTGGTTTATGGTTTAAATTCACCTTTTGAGTGAAACCTCTGAGAGTGCTGTTACGGTTGGGCCTAGTGCTACAGGCATAATTGGTTTATGGTTTTTTTCTGATTTTGAAGCATAATCATGGCAGTCCATCCACTAAACTCCCTTTTTCTTATGGTGAGTATAATTAACCAGTTAACAAAGTAAATACACAGGCAAGTCAAATGACCAGTCAGCCAAACAGCTCAGCAAAGGGTCTCGCTGAAATTCCCACCATCACTTTTGGTTTGCTAGTAGGTTACAGCCGGCTACTTTCCAAACACTTTATTTTTCCTTTATGTGTGTATGTGTGTGTGATAGTGCATGCATTTGACATCTGTTCATTACAAGCCTTCTGAACATTTTATTTAAAATGTTAGGGCTCCCAGTGTTGTTTTGATTTGTTACCTGTATTACCTCTCCAGTTAAATGAAACAGTAACTATTTTTTTACTTAGCCCTTTTACTAGGCACTGCTGTTGTTTCTGAGTGACAGGCCTTTTGATAACTACTTTCTACAGTGATTATTTCTCTTATCATCTTTGTTATGTTTAGCCGACTTGCTCCTGAAATCTTCACCTCTTTCTTTTTCAGGCATTCCTTTAGGTTTCTGACATAATGCACCACTGAGAATAGCACAATTCCTTTAAAACAATTTGTGGCAATGTTTCTTTGGCAGGAGCTACAAACAAGCTTTACAGTTTTAGGGCATCTTTTCTGTGTTTTATCTGCAGTCCTGTCGCTCATGCCAAATTCTGTAGCCTAGAGAAAGCTCACTTAAATGTGACCCAGTTAATATTCTGACTGATTTATTTTTAAAGTTGTCTAAATTAATTGTGGCTCATGTTCCTTTTTGGTAGTTCATTTTAGTTGAGACATGGGTTGTAATTACTTTCTAAATCCCATTGATAATACTAATAAAAGAACAATTAAAGCTGTAGAAATGGCTTCATTTTACATTTTTTGCCATCTGAGCAGCCAGAAGCAATAACAGATAAATATAAAACATTCATAAGTATTTGGGAAAGTGTGTTGTCGTGAAAGAAGAAAGAAAACAAAACAAATCCTAATATTTTACTAGAAACTGTTCAAGACCAACAGATGTATTTAATGCAATACTTATGTTACCATTTTCTTTAAATAAAAATGTTTGTTTTTATTTAAGAATAGCTATTATTCTGGCATTGTCTATGTTAACTAGAGTGTTATTTAAAAGAGGGGGTTGCAGTCAAGGTTAAGTTACAGAGTTACTATTTGCATATTTTCAGGCTACATTTTTGAAGCTGTATACCACAATATAGATAAACAGCAATGGGTTACTTTGTTATCATGAGATATATTTGGTTTGTGTTGCCCAGTTGACATTTAAACTAGCATACTTCAGTAGTTAAGGCAGATGTCCCCAAAGAAATTTATAATGAAATGATGATGCATATTACATAACAAAAACAATATGTAGCTGAAAAAATGTGCACACAACAAATTATTTTTCAAAAAAATGTAGCAGTACAAGGAGAATGAATGATAAAGAAGGAACCATAAATTCAAGAAAAATAAATAAACGTTGAACATGTTCCTGCTATGTACACTGATGCTGAAGCAATGCAGATATGAAAAAAATCAGGTAGAAATATAAACCATTTGGCCATAACATTTGAAGCTAGCATGTGAATGATTAACTGAAAAGGGCAATTAGATATTATATTCAAATATACTCGGTTTCTTCCCCCAGATAGTGATTTATTTCATCAAATAATAAGAAAACATGCAAGTTCTATAAACAAAGGTCTAAACAGATATGATTATCTTTGTCATCAAAATGTTATAGTCCACCTCATCCTCATTGGTTCCATGTGCTCATTTTCCTGTGTTCCAGATGTGCCTTCTGTGATGTAAAGTATGTCTGACAGGGAAGATATAAGAGGAATGACTCATAACTGCCTCTGAAATCACTTTAGTGAACAGTGCATACTTACATTTCTGGCATTCAAAATCAAGGAGTCAGGTAATACTCTGTAGATGTATTAAATACTCTGTTAGTCCCTCTCCGTGTGTACAAAAGTAATAATATTCATGAAATATTAGAGCATGTGACTGCCTCATCAATGTAATATATTTAAGGAAGTAATACATACAATGTAGATAGTTTGTTCTTTAAGCTTTATTCAGATAAATCTTCCAATACTAAATGTGTTTCACTATATCTGCCGCTTTACTTATTTTCCATAATAAACATAGTAAATATCACCTGGATTCAGGTTCCTCATTGAGGAAACCCTACAGTACATTTGGCTGGGGAAACATGGCTGAACTGAACTTCATCTGCAGAGACATATATCTGTTGTAAATTTAATGCAGGCATATAGAAGCATGTAGTGCAACCTCAAAGGCAATACACAATTGTGTGCACAGCTTATCATTAATGGAACCACCTACACTGAGCCAGAAGACATAGCAACCTACTTGCAGATGAATTCAGCTTTAACTTTACCACTCTCTCCCCAGTAGCCTCCCCTTAGGAAATACCATCATCTATAACTCTTCCTTACTATCACTAGGGAACAAGTCCTTATTGCTCACTTTAAGGCCAAGAACACTGCATTGATGGACTCAGACAATGTCCCAGGCTGTCTTGTAAACAACATGAAACATAAAGTATCAGGCCCGTTAGGTTTCATTAATGGCAGGTCATGCCTACTCAACCTGGTGGACTTCTTTGAGAAGGTCACTAAGCAATGAATGAGAGCAAAATGGTTCACAGGGCCTACCTTGACCTGGCCAAGGCATTTGACACAATGCCCCACTTGGACATTGCTGACAAACTAAAGATGTTAGATTTAAACTCTTATGTCACCTGGTAGATGGCCACCTCACTCTCAGGTAGGACTCTGGAAGTTAGAATTGGGGAGTTCACCTCTACAAAGAGGCCAGTCACAAGTAGGCTCCCTCAGAGATAGGTACTGGGACCTATCCTTTTTTGAATCTACTTCTCTGAAGTCAAGGCCAATATCAAGAGCCTCTGGCTGACCAGATTTGCAGACAACTGTAAATTAGGAGCAGTCATAGAATCCCCCACCTACACTAATGTTCCTCAGGAAGGGCTGACACAGACAAATAACTGGTGTCAGAGCCATGGACTAAAACTAAATGCTAAGAAATACATAGTAGTATCCTTTGGGAAGACATACGCCCCTGGAAACTATCATATTGACAACACAACCCTAAGAGTCGACCCAATAGTCAGGGACTTGGCACCACATGTAGACAGTTATCTAGTCTTTGACCATCAAGTGTCTATGGTAGCAAGGAAATCACTCTCTGCAACTTATAAACAAAGGTATGGTGTATTGGTCCAAGGAGGTTATTGTTCCATGGTGTTTGGCATTCATCAGACCTATCATTGAGCACAATACCCATTTTGGGATGTGCCTAAGCAAGCACATCCAACAATTGGAAAATCCATATAGCTTCCTCACTAAAACAATACAGGGCATAAATAACATGTCCTATCCAGACTGCCACAAATTCCTGTTCTTGTATTATGTATCTTACAGGCTGTTCAGGAAAGCTATATGCCTGGCATGCAAGGCATTGTTGGACCCCACTTTGGCAGACATCCTGCATATTCGCAACAAAAAAAACCCCACTAAGTTATCCATTCTAAAGATTTAATCCTTACCTGTGATATAAATAAAACCTGCTGGAGAGACAGGTATGTATCCCAGATAATACCAGTTCTCTGGAACGTATGACTCAGCGTTCCTCCCTAACCTAATTTAAGTGTAACTTAGACAACTACATTTAAGTACACTTTTATCTGTTCTTTTTCATATAGTTCTGCATTTAATTTATTTATTTGTGTTTCTCACTGAATATTAACTCAACTGAAAGCTGTGGCTGTGTCTCTACAGTTAGTTCCCCACCTACCCTCCCTGTTTTTGTTTTGGTGTTAATGTTGGTGGCTTTGAAACTGCTTGCCCCTCTTGTAAATTTGTGTTTGGATACTCCTTCTGGGCCCATCTCATTTGCTCACTCAACTGAGTGCAGTGAGATCATATTCTGATTTCAGGCACTCCTACTGTGTACAAAGAGAGCATTTAGGAAGGACAACCCCTGTAGCCTCTTAATCCTGCTCTGGTCCCTCCCTTAAAAAATAATTAAATAAATAAATAAATACAATATATACATATTTTATTCAGCTCCTCTTACTGTAACTGTCTTAGTTTCTGTACTGCATGCTGTTATCTGTTCAGTCATTCTTACTCTACACTTATTACTGCTTGTTAGTAGCCTTCTAATTTACTGCCTTCTGTACTTGTTTTTTAGTCATTTCTTAATTTAATTGCATTTACTTAAACTGTATTTGCCATAATATTGCTACACACTCAAGTGTGCTAGCCTGCATTGCAATTTGAATTATATTTACTGCTGTTTTAGCTGCTTTTCTGTAAAAAAAAAAAAAAAAAAAAAAAAATTTCTAAGCTTGTTTCCTGCCTTTCCTGTAACTAGTCTCGTCCAGATACAGACTTGCTGTATCAACTGTTGGTAAGCTTCTGAGCCCCCCAAGCCTTTCTGTGTTGGAGGGAAGCCTTCTAGCTTATCAGTGGGTGTGGTAAGCACTAGGTAGCCTATCTACCATGGGAAGAGTGGGTTTTGGCCCAGAAATTGTAGTTCATTGGCCATTTGGGCAGTTTTTCCATCTCTTTCTACTTTCTGGTTTAAAAGCCTGTGTTTGCGTTTGGTCTCCACCTTTCCTGTAACTAGTGTAGTCCAGGTACAGATTTGCTGCATCCAGGACTATTGGTAAGCTTCTGAGGCCCCCAAGCTCTTCTGTGTTGGAGAAAAGCATTCTAGCTTATCAGTGCAAGTGGTAAGCACTAGGTAACCTATCTACCACAGAATGAGTGGTTTCTGACCCAGAAATTATAGTTTATTGGCCATTTGGGAAGCTTTTCCATCTCTTTCAATCTTCTGATTTATAAGTTTGTGTTTGCGCTTGTTTCCTGCCTTTCCTGTTACTAGTCTAGTCCAGGTACAGATTTGCTGTATCCAGGACTCTTTGTAAGCTTCTGAGCCCCCAAGCCTTTCCGTGTTGGAGGGAAGCCTTCTAGCTTATCAGTGGGAGTGATAAGCATTAGGTAGCCTTTCTACCACAAGAGGAGTGGTCCCTAGCCCAGAAATTGTAGCTATTGGCTGTTTTTTTCCCATCTCTTTCAACTTTCTGGTTTGAAAGCCACACTTGTGCCTGTTTCCCGCCTTTTCTATAACTAGCCTAGTCCAGTTACAGAGTTGCTGTATCCAGGATTGTTAGTAAGCTTCTGAGCCCCCCAAGCCTTTCTGTGTTGGAGGGAAGGCACAGGTGAAAATAGTCCTTTCAAAGCCAAAAACACAGCATCAATGGGGCCAGATGGTGTCCCAGGGTGCATCTTGCACAAACTACAGAACAAACTAACCTGCCACCTAAACACTCTATTCAACCTCAGCCTCTCCACAGGCTATGTACCCATAGAATGGCACACAGCAATGGTTATTCCACTCCACAAAGGAGGGGCCACAACTGACCCTGGTAACTATCACCCCATAAGCCTGACTAGCTTGGTCTGCAAGGCTATGGAGCGCATCATCATGGAACTCATTAACAAAGACATTGGGAACCTCCAAACACTTGATCCAACCCAGTTTGGCTTTGTTAAGGGAAGATCATGCCTACTAAACCTGGCTGACTTCTTTGAGACAGTCACCAAGGCCATAGACGAGGGAAAGGTTGTTCACACAGCCTACCTTGACCTCGCTAAGGCTTTTGACACCATTCCCCACTCGGGTATTACAGAAAAACTCACCAGCCTGAACATAAACCCCTACATCACGAGATGGGTTGCCAACTGGCTTACAGACAGAACTCACATGGTAAGAATAGCAGGCTCCAGGTCCGACTCTAAACCAGTCACAAGTGGTGTCCTCCAAGGCCCGGTCCTGGGACCCCGACTGTTCGGCATATACTTCTCAGAAGTACAGGCAAACACAGGAGGACTATGGCTAACCAAGTTCACTGATGACAGCAAACTGAGAGCCATAACTGACTCTCCGGCTGACACGGACATCCTCCAAAAGGGCCTTACTGAGACAGACACCTGGTGTCAAAGTCATGGCCTCAAGCTAAATGCCAAAAAATGCATAGTCATCCCGTTTTGGAAAAACAAAACACCCACGAATTACCACATAGGTGGCAGCCCCCTTAATACAGAAGAGGTAATAAGAGATCTGGGGACCCAGGTAGATAGTAATCTCTCCTTTGACAATCATATTGCCAGAGTAGTTAGGAAATCCTTCTATGTAGCCCATCTAATTACTAAAGGGTTCGCGTCTAGAAATAAATAGGTTATAGTGCTCCTCTACTCATCACTCATCAGACCCATCATAGAGTACAATGCCCCATTTGAGATGCACCTCATAAGACACTTCCAACAGCTGGAGAGATCACAAAAGCACCTCACCAAGAGGATTACTGGCCTCAAACATATGACCTATGCAGCCCGACTGAAAAAGCTCCGGCTGTACTCAGTGGCATATCGGTTACTCAGAGGTGATCACTGCCTGACTTACAAACCATGTCCAACTCAGAACTGATGGACATGCTCCACCTAAAGAAATCCAAGTCACTGCGAGCCACGCGCTCTAGTGAGCTAAACCTCACCACAACAATAAATAGAACATGCTGGAGGAACAGATTCCTGTCAAAGAGGCTCCCCATACTTTGGAACAAAATTCCAAACTACATTAGGCAGAGCTCCTCACTAACACTCTTCAAGAGAACCCTTGATGAGTGGATGGGTAACAGAAAATACACCCCTGGGATCACTTCATTGGCTCTGCTTGACAGAGAATCAGTGAATTAATCAATGAGGCGGCGAAAGCCGACACACTCTGGCTAGGCTTATAAATGCCCTCAGGCAGATAGCCTAGTACCTACCTATGAACCTATGAACCTATGGATGGGGAACCAGAAATTTATGCCTGGTTTGGCACCTATGTCTCTAAGGGTACCAGAACTTGTCAGAAATTTGAGATGCATGTCTAGGCTTAAAAAGGCCCCAGTGATCATTATATAGTACACACCAATGAACCTATGACCCTATAGAAGGTTGTCCCCTTAGGCATATTAGTAAGTAAGCCCTTCATTTGGAGGTTAAGTGTAGGGAAAATGGCCTTTATTCAGTGACTTTAAGAAATATAAAAATATACTATTATGGCCACAGTCAAGTTCTCTTCTTGTTTTACTTTGAAGAAAAGTCAGTATGAGTATAAAAGTGGATGATAATTTCCTTTGGTAGAAAATTATTTAAAGCTTTCAAGCTTGTCCAATACTTTTTTTGCTAACAAAACTGGAGAAAGAAAAAGGGGGGTGGTATTACACCCACAAAAATGTATAGAGATAGGAAACAAAGGGACAAAGAAAAACTCACGCAAAACAGGAATGCAAATACAAAGTGCTGTGCAGATAACAAAAAGATGACGGCACTGTTATTGGTGACCATTGGTGATGAAGGCTTTAAATTAAAGGGATGACTCCTGCTATCATGAATCAACTCTACTGACCTGGAAAACTTCTCTTCATATTATTGCCACTCCAGGATAAATACCCCCCCCCCCAACTCCAAGAGTGGAATGCAGTGTTTCGTGCTTGCTATAGAAACTGCAGCTAAAATAGGAGCTAGACACTATATCTAGAGGTAATAAAAATAGAGTAAACCCAACCTTGTTTGGTAACTATGCCTCTCTTACATGGCAATGGAAAAAAAGAAATTGCAGCACTTAAACCCTTTTATAGAGAAAAGTCCTCACTGTACAGCTACACACAAATTTCTGCAATACCTAAAACCTTTAGCATGATCTCGTAATTGGCAAACCAGTTCAGTATTTAGGCTGGAACAGAGGATTCTTAATGTCGAACAAAAGTACCATTGCAGGTCCCTTCACATTTCACCAGTGCTGTATGCATGTCTCCTTTTCTAATGCAACATGTACTCCCCCATCTCCAGTTTCCAACAAACACTATAAATCTTCTTTAAAACACTTTAAAGCCTGTAGAACAGATGACCTTCACTCAAGTTTTCTTAGTAACTTAATAAAATATTTCCTTGTTCACATTTTGATACATGCATTAGGCAGGCAGGGTCCTCATATTTCTGGCATTTATCCCAGGCTATTCCCATCTCCAAAGTTGTATGTATTCCCTGACCTCTAAATAATATGTCTTTCTACCTCTTGGCACCTCCCTCCAAAATCCACTGACTCCCTGTAACTGAGAAACTCATTAATAATAACAACAGAGCTTTGATAAAAGTTACAGTGTATCCAGCACAATTTTTATTTTACTTACTGATATTTTATGCCACACTATACGTTAATTTACATGTAATAGATTACTGCTTATAAATCTTAAAATGCCTTAACCTTCCCAGTGATTTCACATGCTTGTGATGGCCCACTTAAATGGGTTATAAGCTATCCCTTTAACAAGTTTGGCAATAGGAAAATGTTAAATATTCTTTTTCCCCCTTAGATTACCTCCAGAGTTCCTCACTAGTCTATGCTGGTCCCCTTCCATTTTTCATGTTTTTCACTGCCCATGTTTTGGCCGTCCCATAATGTATGACATGCTTTTTTAGATGATGTAATTGCATAGTTTTGGAGGGCTCCCTATTGAAATATCAGTAGTCATAATGCTGAGTGTTGACGGATGTAAAAAAAAAAGATTGAAAACTCAGGAAAAGAGCGAATATTTAACATTGCACTTCTTTTTTTTATTTTTTTTTGCAATGGGAAAGCCCCCCGGCACCTCCTGCTGGAGGTAAGCTCCCCAACCCCTAAACCTATATATCACCACACCTGAAAGAAAAGTGAATATTCTGGGAAATGGCCATCTGGAACTTGGTAGGTATAAGTCTGTTTTTGGTCATTCAGTCTCCATGTTTCTGGACTCACTTTAGTGGGTCACATTTAGAGCAATAGGCAAATGCCAGCACCCTGTTCTGAAGCATCTTATTGCAAACATACATCAGATTCAAATTTATTTATTTAATATTTGTTTACCAGGAAAGTCCAACTTGGAATTAGCCAATTTTGAGCAGAGGCCCAGGGAGAAATGCCCCATATGCATGTCTTTGTAACATGGGAGGAAACCCACACAAATGCATGGAAGACATGCAGACTAATACAAAAGTCACCCCAGCTGAGAATCAAACTGGAGAACATCTTCCTGTGAGGCAACAATGCAACCGCTGCACCACTGCACCGTCCGAATGAGTTTGTCTTCAAGGAAAAAAAAATCATGTTTTTTGGTTCTTCATTAAGGCTTCAATATGCATCATCTGAGAGAAAATTCACTTGTTTTAACAATGCAGTTACTGTGTACTGTTCTTGAACTTGTGAAACTTTGTTTGTAACTCTTATAACTAATATTATTGTATAAATACCTCATAGCTTTGGCTCCGCCATGCATGCATGATGTCAAACTACTTGAGCATCAGTAGCATAAAGATAAAAAGATGACCGGCATAATGCAAACCCTGTATCCCATAACAAATCATTGCCAGTGTGCTTTCTAAGTGTGAGCCAGCAATGATTCTCTTATTTTGGGAGATTTCACCCTTTTTGGAGTTGATGCAACCATGGAGTTGGTATATATAAGTTTGGGGTTGTGGAGGACTTACCCCCCTGCAAAAAAACAAGTAGAATTTTTTTTTTCATTTTAAATGTTGGGCAATTTTTTTTTTTGTATTTTTGTCAAGTTTAATTTCAGGAAGTTGGGATTACGTAGTAAAACCCATTACTTTGTGTGACTTGTTTGCATTTTTATTTGTAATTTCTCACTGCACCTCAACTTTTACTGTTCTACTTTATGTATGTGTCTTTGCCTATTGTCCCAGTTTATGACTGAAAAGGATCTTTTGACCAGTTCACCTACTGGATAACAAATTTAAATAAACATCATCAATGCCTCTAGTAGCTAGGCAGAAACTACACTGGAATTGTTGAATTTTTTTGACACTTTGCTTAACCCTACATATTAATCTATGATGACGAGTGCATATCACAACGAAAACTAATTAAACACATCAGTCTGACTTATGCTTGCAGACCCCCCCCCCCCGAAATCATAACCTGCTTAGTTAAATTGACCCTAATTCCTTTACTTTTATGAAGGAAACGGGGGCACCATAGCACAATCCAGAACAGAGATGGCTGTCTTCCTGATAGCCACTGAGACAAAATCATACAGTCTACATTTATTTCTAAGGCAGTTCACCTTAACAACTGCCACCCCCTAAGCTTATATACTTACCTTAGCTATAAATAACCACAGCCTACACTTCTACTTCTTTTCTCAGCAGTTGGTCTATCCATGACCTCCTCACAAAGTGACCTCTAGCAGTAATACAGTCTTCATTCATAGTCTTGTCTCTCTGAAAAAGATTTCTAAGGCATTTCTGAACCCTTGATCTCAATATTTTCAAACTGCAGATATAGAATTGTTGATCTCTTTGTCATTTGTACCTGCTTCTTTCAGAACACTGACCTCACAAAGTTCTACCTTTATTCAGCACTACTTTCTATTACTGCAAAGCAGCACAATGTTTTAAAAATTCTTGAGTGTGCAATACATACTGTATTTCATCTACCTCTGTACCAAATTTAGTTTATTAATTCGTACTCCAACTGCTAAGTAAAAGACAATACTTCTACCCTTGCACTTCATATTGATGCAATCATTGCCTGTACAGTAGCTTATCACTTAAGAAATAAGAAAGTCCTGGCATCCTGAAAATGTATCCTGCTACAGAATTTTCTGATTCACATATGACATACATTAAACATGATGCCTCAAGAATGAAATATTTTCTGCTGCTTACAAAGCATTTGGTACTCAGCAATACACTGTGATTCTATTCTGATGCTATTGCCACAAGCTAAATTGTATCAGAAATTAATAATGCACCTCCTAAACTACTTTGTTAAAATAAGCTTGCTGCAGCAGGGATTTAAAGTTTTATATCTGTATGGGATTTTTGTTACTCAGTATCAAATCGTCATATTATGTTGTTTTGTCTTATTTGTGCAAATGTTTGCTTTCGAAATGTGATACTCATACCATTTGTGGCCCATGGGTGAGGCTATTGTATTTACATGAAACATAGTTTAAATTCTGAAAAATGCAGTATGTTCAGGGTTACTTACTGAATGTTTTTCTTTTTTCAGGCTGAGTTATACTCTGAATTCTTACTTTAGATGTATATACATTGCTGAATATGTTTTAATAAAAATCAAGTTATTTTGTTTTGCTTTTCATATTTTACCTTATTCTCCTTAATTCTATACTTTACACATTCTGCTTAAATAAGAAAATCTTGCTGAATTTGTATAATATGATAGTGCCTACATGTTTTCTGTGCTACATTTGTGATTCTCATGTAACTTCACTGTTAATATTTAATGCCTTTCATTTTGTTATTCTTTGTATAGTATGAATGCATAGCTTGCACTGTAGCTGATAAAAGTCTGCAAGTGCTAGTCTGCCTAATAAGAAAATAAATGATTAAAAGGGAATAAAATACACTTAAAGGAATCTTACAGAATTTGAGGAAAGAGCTAAACAGCGCTAGTGAACAATTATAGCCAAATCAAAATAAAAGTAACAAATCACTGTTTCTGGGAAACTGAATTTCAGAATAATAATGTTTTTGTAGACACTGATTGAATCCAAGACTCCAGGACTGTGGGAACAAATAAAATCTAGAAGTAGCAGATGATTTCAGTGAAAGGGGGAAACATGTTCTGCTATTCTCTCGTGAAAATATGCCTTGATATGAAGATTACCTTGATATTACAGAAACATTCAGCAACCCTTGTTACTTACTAGGAAATATTTTATTGTATAAAGATATATGAGCAATTAAGACAACTGAAACTAACAGACTAATATTTTCACTACAAGAAATTAGGATTATTAAAAATAATACATAAAAGCAAATGTAGTATAAATAATTAATATGAAAACATTGTTTAAGAATAGATCCAAGTTATATGACAATGATTTAATAGAGAAATGTTAGCTAGTTTATAGAGATATTAAAGGTAAGTTAGTATAATATAAACAGGAATTGCAATACAAAGTGAAAGAAAAGTAGGCTTATGGTATATTTAGAGAGAAAGACAGGGGAGATAAATTGATAGAAGCAAGGAAGTGAGTGAAGAAGAGAGAGTAAGGAGATTTAAGGTAAGAGTAGGTATCTGTTCACATTTAGGGATAGAGTTTATCCTGGTGTTGAGCAAGTACCGAGTCAGCTTTTGATTAGGAAGTCTTTCATAGTAGCTTTGAAGGATGGGAGGGAGGGTATTGACCTAACAGATAAGGAGTTCCAGGCCATAGCAACATGGTACAAGTACAGGCACTGCCCAGCAGATTTGATAGGTTTGTGGACTGACAGGAGTTTTTTGTCATGGGATCATAATGGCCAATTGGAAACATAATTGTGTAGAATGTTATTTAGTGGTGGACAAGCAGAAGGATTCTGGATAATTTTATTGGTGTGTATATGATAACTGATGGTGTAGTTCTAACCAAATTAGGCTTTTTAGTGATATTTGGTTGTGGGTTCTGAAAGGGGTATTTGATGCAAATTTACAACTTTCTTACAGATTTTGGCTCTATAAAGCATTCCTAGGTTTTGGTGAGTTTTTCTTATGCAATTTTTTATATGCAGGTCAAATTTAAGATTGTCTTCCAATATCACCCCTAATAATTTGTTATGAGAAGTGACTTTAGTGGTTGAATTATCAAGACAGAGGACTTGCATTTTGTTTTTTTTTTTCATGGGATAGTGATATGGGGTAATTTTTTTTAAGGTTGAGCATGAGTTGTGAGTTACAAAGCCATGAATCATTTGCTGTTAAAACTTCCTTTAAAAGTTTTTGAAGATGTTCCATGTTGTCAGATGTGCAAATGATTGTGGAGCCATCTGTATACTGTATTAGGGAGGCCTGTTGTGTGGATGTGTCAAGGGTGTTGCTGAGAATTTTAAAGAGGAGGGGACCAAAGATTGTCTTGTGGTACACCAGTAGGAGATAGAAAGACAGGGTGGTATGCCATTTTACTGACTGATACCTATTTTAGAGGTAGCTTCTGAACTATAGAAGGGTTGGCTGAGATAGACCTAATGAGGATATTTGAAGTAGAAGCTTGCTGTGACAAACTGTATCAAAGGCTTTAGACAAGTTTGAAATAAGGAGGAGACCAGTTTGCCATTATCTCTAACTTTATTGACAGTAGATGCAATGCATTCATACAATAATATAGGTTAGAACTGCAGTGGTAATACTATGGGAAGGATGGAAGCCATGTTGTATGGGGTATAGGAGTTATTTCTGCAGGAGATAGTTTAGTAATTGTTTTTGAATACATTTTATAAGTATTTTCTAAAGTTAGTAATATCTGTTGAATTTTCTATTTTGTGTAGATGGACTTTTTTCAGTGAGAAAGAAAGTAGAATTCCTGGATTGACTTATTTATAAGGCTTGAGATAGGGTAGGCAATGTTATTGGCTGTTATTTTAAGGTACTTGCTTGGAAGGTCATCAGCTGAAGTTTGGTTTGCATTTGTTTAAGAATAGTTTTATAAAGGATGTAAGCATGTGTTTGAAGGTTAAAGTGGATGTGGTGATACATGGCTATCAGGCAGGGTTAGGATTAGATGTTGAGGAATCCTTGGTTAGAAATGCTACACTATCTATGAAATAAGAGTTTAATTCTACTGCAGTTTTGAGTGATACATTATTGGGAGAGGCTTAGGGTTGAATTTATAGCCGGATGTAAGATTTCTTTAATGGCGGTCCAGAATTTTTTAGGAATGTGTTTACTATTATTCTGAAACTTATTAATGCATAGTTTTTTGTATTCATTAATTTGTTTTTTACTATGATTGCAAAGCATTCTAAAGTTTTCAAGATGTTGTGATGTTTTATAGTTTGGCATGCTTAAAGTCCCTGGCAATCCATGAGTAGCAATACTTTTTGGCTTCAGGAATTATTTAACACAGTATCCACCCTATATATATCCTTGGAGCTACATAAATATATGCCACATTCTGCAAATATAAAATGGCTAATAAACCAACTAACAGACAGATCACTCAGAGGCAATGTTTTCACTGTTAGTTCTTCACCAAATATCCTCAACTCTGATGCTCATCTAAGGTTGGTTATCTGTCTCCAGCTATTCATCATTTTCTGCCAAGATGTTAACTACTGATACATCCCCATTTCACAGAATTGTTCTAAGTATCTAATCTTGCCTTGTTAAAGATGAACCATTCCAGTTCTATTCTAACCTACATCATATAAAACTGGCTTAAAACTATTCATAAATGGTTCTGCCATTAACAATTTACTATAAAATTTCCTAAAGCTGAGGCCATACTCTTCAGTTCACCTTCTTGCAAGTTATAAATACTCCAACCTCCATTTACTACAGTTCAATGCTATTTTTGAGAGGCAATCTCAGTACGCTTTACGTACTGAGAATGATTTAGGATTCACTCCAGAATCCGTTGTCTTATGATATAATGAAAAATGAGATAGAAAATCAGATTATTAGATTTTTGGTGCCTTCTAAGTAAGTTGTCTTTTAAAATATATTACTAACATTTTCATATATTATAACATGAATGACTATGATTCTGCCATAAAGTACAAATAAAATGTGATACATTCTGCTAGTATAATTCTTTTGTAATTTTACTCTAAATAGTAAATAAGAAAAACAGAAAATTGCTCTTATCTGTATGAAAAATCAAAACTGGGAATGATTCAGAAGTGAGAAGAGAAATGAGTATAGAAAGTACAGTTGTGTTCACTTACGATAAATGTAGATGTTTGAGTGTATTCATTGTTGCAGTCCTAACAGATGAGTTATCCAGCTCCAGGTAGCCCTTAGCCGGCCAGAATACCAAAGGTAGTAAAAATGATGTTGGTTGCCGTCTGTTGTAAAGGATGTCAGGGCGTCCGATACAAAAGGAGGCAGCCAACGTCGCTTCCTCAGGCTTTCTTGCCATAACAGTCAGGAGCCCCCAAAAATAAGGCTTAAACCAAAAAACAATTTGACAAATAACAAATTAAGCCTGTACCTCAGGAAAAAAGAATAGGAGAGGACCACAAAAAGGGGGAAGGAGGGAGGGAAACCAGGAAGGCAAGAGTGAATACACAAGAACATCTACATTTATTGTAAGTGTACACAACTGTGCTATGTTCTTCATGTTTCACTGTTGGAGTCCTAACAGATGGGTTGATTACCAAAGCCCAGAGGAAGAAATGGGGGGGGGGGAGAACCAACAGCATCAAGGTTTGGAGATAATGCCCTGCAACACCGCAGTGGCAAACCCTGCCCTGGCTCTGGAAAACAGAGGCAAATTATAATACTTTGTGAAGGTGTGAACAGAAGATCATGTGGCAGCCTCCAAAATGTCTTTAGTAGGGACTCCCCTTAGAAAGGATGCAGAAGTGGAAGACACTCAAGTAGAGTGGGGCCTAACCCCTTGAGGCAGAGCTTTGCCATGAAAGGAATAACAAAAAGTAATGCAATGTGCAATCCATTTAGAAATGGTTTGTTTAGAAATGGCCTTGCCCTAGGCTCCAGGGGCAAAACTGACCGATAACTGTGCTGATTTCTGAAGGTCCTTAGTCCTGTCCAGGTAAAACCTGAGCTGTCTGTGCACATCAAGAGAATACAGGATCCTTTCACCTCTATTGTGAGGATTAGGAAAGAAGGTAGGAAGGTGTATGGACTGATTAAGAGTGAGGCTGGAAACCACCTTAGGCATAAAGGAAGGATTAGTCCTCAGAGAAACTCTGTCTGCATGGAAAATAAGAACAGGCTCCATGTCCATCAAAGCTTACAGCTCCAAAACCCTCCTTGCTGAAGTAATAGCCAAGAGGAAGGCGGTCTTACAAGAGAGAAACTTTAAATCTGTAGTGGCAGCTGGCTCAAAAGGAGGAAGTGTGAGTTTCTCCAGAACAAAATGAATATCCCAGGCTGGAGTAGGTGCTCTTCTGGGAGGTTTTAAATTGCAAGCACCTCTGAGAAACATTTTCATCAGGGGATGAGAGAAAATAGGCTGTTCAAGAGAACAATGAGCAGAGATAGCTGAAGCATGGATCTTGATAGTGGAAAAAGAAAGACCACCTCAAAGCAAATCAGCCAGGTATTCCAGGATCAGAGGAAGGGTAGGTTGAGAAGCAGACTCCCTTCTAGCCTGCATCTAGTGAGAGAACCTTTCCCATTTGCCAGCATAACATTTCTTAGTGCTAGGCCTCCTGGCCTACCTCAGCATGTCAACCACCTGTTGGGAAAGGGAGGAAGAAAGGGAAGGAGTCATACAATGAGCCATGCTGCCAAATGGAGAGACTGAAGATAAGGATGTAGAATGTTTCCCCTTTCCTGAACCAAATGATCTGACTTCAAAGGAAGATGCCAAGGAGGAAGATGGGAGAGACTGTGAAGCAGCGGATACCAATGCTGTCTGTGCCAGTCCAGAGCTATGAGAATCGTCCTTTAATGTTCATCCCTGTTCCTCACTAATACTCTGGGAAGAAGAGGGAGAGGAGGGAAGGCGTACACTGATAGCAACGTCCAAGGGAAGGACAGAGCATCCACTTTCCAAGCTCTGCTGTGCTGCTGTCTGGTGCAAAAGAGCAGTAGCAAATGGTTGTCTGGGGAGGACAAAAGATCCACCTGAGGAGTGCCCCAACATTGAATGATGCTGTAAAAGACTGCTCTGTTCAGCTGCAACTCGTGAGGATCCAGGGTTTGCCTGCTCAACTGATCTGCCAAAACATTGAGCCTCCCTGGAAGAAATTGAGCTAGGAGATGCAGGTCCAGGGATGCTGCCATGGGACAAAAATTCATGCTTTGTCTGCACAGGGGGTAAGAGTGAGTCCCTCCCTGCTTGTTGATGTACCACATGACTGTGGTGTTGTCTGTTCTGACATGCAGGGTCTCTGGAGAATGAAGATGCTTGAAAGTTAATAATGCCTGCTGAACTGCAATCAACTCTTTTAGATTTATGTACAGGTGCATCTGTTGGGTGTTTCAATGTCCCCTTATGCATCTGCCATCCAGGTGTGCTCCCCAGGCATAGTCCGATGTGTCTGTAGTCAGAACTTAAGTGGCAGGAGGTGTCCGAAAAGGCATGCCGTTGTTTTGTAGACAGGCTGCTGCCCACCATAGAAACTCCGTCTGCAGACATGGAAGCAGAGGAATCATCATATCCAGGTCCTCTATGTGTTGACACCAAATGTTCATGAGGTAACATTGCAATTTCCTCATATGCAGTCTTGCATATGGAATCATGAGAATACAAGATGCCATGAATCCCAGAGCTTGCAGGTATTTCCTTGCAGGGAGCTGGGACAGACTTGCCAAGTCCTTGAAGTAAACTGAAAGAGTTGTCTGCTTCTCCTGGGTGAGATATATCATCTGGGCGGCTGTGTTCAGACTCGCTCCTAGGAATGTTATCTCCTTGGATGGTACCATTTTCGATTTTTCCACATTGAGAGTGTAACCAAGAAAGAAGAGTCTTTACGAATTCCAGATCCTTTAAAAGCTGTTCCTGAGAATTTGCTTGAATCAGACAGTCATCCAAGTATGGGTAAATCTGAATTTTCTTCTGCCTGCAAAAAGCAATGACTGGTGCCAGGCACTTTGTGAAAATCCTGGGAGCAGTAGATAAGCCAAAGTGCAGTGCAGAGAATTGATAATGTTGCTCGCCCACTTTGAAATGAAGGTACTGCCTGCAACTTTCACTGATAGGAATGTGGAGATAAGCCTCTTTGAGATTCAAGGTTACCAGCCAGGAATCCTTTTCTATCAGTGGAAGTAACTGATGCAGCGTGAGCATTTTGAACTTGGGAATCACTAAAAAGGAGTTCAGAATGGAAAGATCCAGGATAGCATGCCAGGTGCCTTCTTTTTTTGGAACTAGGAAAAGCCTGGAATAGAAGACCTGGCCTACCTGCTGAGCAGGAACAGATTCTATTGCTCCCAGATGAGACAGAGACAAGATTTGTTTTTCTACTTCTGCCCTTTGATTTGGAGGGATGTCTGGGAATGCCTTGGGAGCTGGAAAGATGCGGAAAGAAAACTTGTGCCCTAGGGACACCATTCAGAGCACCCATTTGTCGTCCGTGATAGTGGCCCAGACATCTGCAAAAAGAGCCATCCTTCCCCCTAAAGAACTCTCCCTGCAAGCAAGAACAGGCAGATGTTGCAAAAAGTCATTGAGAGTGTTTTGATTGAGATGCAGGCTTGGAGCTTCCCCCTTTAGAAGTGGAAACCTGCCAATGCCTAGACCTTTGAGGGGTAGCCCCCTGCCCCCTAGAAGATTTGTAACCTCTAGTCCTGGAATGGTTCTGTCTGCTGATATCAGGAAAGGTCCAACTCTTGGAAGGGTAATTCCTGCTAAAGCGAGGGTGTTGAACTTGCAGAACATCCTTAACAGTTTGCATGGACTTGGCCTTATCCTCCATATTCTTCAGTACCTCCTCTGCTTTGCTGCCAAAAAGACTGTCTTTATGCAAAGGTACATCCAAAAGCTTAGCCTTGACAGGTTCTGGAAGAGGCTGTTCTCTGAACCAAGCATGCCTTCTAATAACAGATCCAGTAGCTGTAGCCCTGCTGGAGGCCTCAAGGATGTCAAAACTACAATGCAAGGAATGCTTATTGACCAGACTGATGGAATTCAGTAAATCCTGCATGTTTTTACTCTCTGCCAAAAGTGGTACACTTGCTATCCTAGACTTAATAGACTCCAAGGTGTGCTGCTAGTACTTCAGCATATGAAATGGACAATTGGTAGCCCTAATAGCTAGGGTGGCAGAAATACAAACCTTCTTGCTCCACCTATCTAGGTTCCTAGACTCCTTGTCAGAAGGAACAGGATTCCTGGTAACAGTGGCCTTAACTCCTTTAGGGCCCTGAGAAATAACCTCTGGATCCGCCAATGGATTCCTGAAAAGAAACAGATGAGAATCAGGAACTCTGTAGTACCTGTCAGGTTTCCTGGGAGCAGGAGGAACTGAATTTGGAGACAAGGACTTTTCCAGAAAAACAGCATCAACAACTTCCAACACAGAGGGAATAGCAAGAGGCTTATGCTGAGGTAATTCCAGAAACTCCCTAATCAGTTTCTTGGATTGGGGATAATCCTGACTTTCCAATTTAAAATGTTCTCTAAGGGTATGTAAAGTATCACCAAAAGAGAAATCCTCTGGAGGAGAGGCGAAGGGATGGACTCCTCTGCATTATCCTCAAAAGGAGAAAAAGCCTGAGAAAATTCCTCTTCATCAGCAGAAATCCTGGAAGAATCTGACCCTGAGCAGGACAAAACCTCAGGGGAAACATCCCTAATCCTTTTAGAAGGAGGAGGCTGAGAACCCCTAATAAGAGTCAGCAAATCATCAGCCATTTTAACCATTTGGGAATGAGGGGAATGAGAAGCAGCTGGAGCCTGCCTTTTCACAGGCTTACGAAAGGAAGATTTACCTGCAAGCCTGAAGGACTCAGGAGGCCTGGCAACAGCCGAAGTTGCAGCTGAGGTTGAAGGAAGAATTTTGCTGCCAGAACGTAAAACGGAGGCCTCAGACACCAGAGTCAGCTTAGTGGCTCCATCTCCAGCAGAAGAGGCAACCGGCGACAGGTCAGAAGGCAAAACGGAGGCTGAAGGCCTAAGGGACTCAGATTCAAGCAAGGCCTGCAGTTGTACATCTGCGGACTGCAGGGACTGCAAAGGCGTCTCACTGGCCACCATCTGACTGATGACCAACTTAACCTCATCTGAGGACTTAACTTTCTGAGGCCTGTTGCGGTCCTTATCCTTATGTTTCTTCAGAACATCCGAAGCCTGAAAACTGGCAGATGCCATACCAACGAACTTAGACCAAACTCCAAAATGCATAGCCAGAATCTTAGCCTGACGATGGATGGTATGCAGATTAAAGGAGGCATATAGATCACATTTGGGAACTTCATGGTCAAGGCCTAAACAAATAATGCAATAGGAATGAAAATCTCTATGGGGAATCTGCTTTCCACAGGTAAGGCAATTATTAACTTTTTCTGACATTCGTTAAGGCAAGAAAAGAGGATCCCCAATGAGGTACTTAGCTGGAAGACTTCAACTCTTGTAGTTGGAAACCAACCAAGGTAAACTGCCGACCGGCAGTCGTGCATGAAAAGCTTTTGCTTTGGGCTCCGCGGCAAGGAAGACTGAGGAAGTGATGTCGGCTGCCTCCTTTTGTATCGGGCACCCTGACATCCTTTAAAACTGACGGCAACCAATGGCATTTTTACTGTCTTTGATATTCTGGCTGGCTGAGGGCTACCAGGAGCCGGATAACCCATCTGTTAAGGCTGCAACAGTGAAACACGATGAACATCTATAAAATTGGTGTCTACCTATTAAACACATAAAGATGGTGTCATATATGAAGCCATGATGGATAGGCAAAATCAAGAAGAAACTCAATCAATGGAGGAATCAAAACAATGTATCAAGACAGGATGGAAGATATTTGAGAAAATATGAGGGCTCCCTAGAACATTGTTTGCCTTAAAAATAATATCCTTTGAAGATGATGAACCTGTATAGTCTCCAAAAAGAGCAAAGCTTACATACTCTTTTCCAGAGATCTGATTTTTTAATCTTGCATAGGATATTTATTAGACTATTATAATAACAGAGGGAAAATACAACAAACACTCTTTAATTAATACCAGCCCTTTTACTGTTCATTAGAACAAAATAAACATCTTTATTGTATTACATTTAGTTGTAACCTATCTTAACTGAGATTTGCAATGATAATATTTTTAGTCATTGCTCCTCATTGTAATGCGGGTCTATGTTATATATTCAAACTTTCAAAATGTCAAATACCATATGTCCGAGACCACATGGTTGATATTTGAAAGTTTGAATATATAATAAAAAAAAAAAACATACCTGAACGGTGCGAGCAGGGGGGCAAGTGAACATGCACCCCCCACACCCCCCTACTTAAATATACCAACTCCGAGACCGCACTTCAGTGCAGAAAAGGGAAATTCTCCCATTCTGTACTGTACGGCACCATTAAAGTCAACCTTCGAACACTTGAAATGTCGATCATATGGTCTTGACCATATGACGTTTGACATTTCAAGTGTTCGTTTATTTAACATAGACCCTTGTAATGCATTGGTACTAGGAGGAAACATGGAGAAGTTATGATCTCTTCTAATGCCGAGTTACCTCTAAGTGCACTTGATCACATTACTATCTAACTGTATTTATGAATGCTAATATCACACATTTTGTTGTATGATAAAATACCCAACATTTTCACTCTACTTACTATCATTAAGTTCTTTTAATGATGTCACAGGTGTATCATTTACTTTACCTCTCATCTTAAACAGCTTAGTCCTTCATTGTATTTTCTCCTCTTCCCTCACCTTGTGATGTTTTGCCCCCCCCGTTTTATTTCTGCCCACATATCATACCTGCCTTCTTACCTTACCTACATTTCAAGCCTTCCTTCTCACTTTGCAGAGAAACTGACCTTCCTACTTCCCCCTCTGCACTCTGTGTCATATCAATCTCTGTCTGTCTCTACATTCTGACTGTTGTTCCTGAACTTTCACATTCCAAGTCAGGTTCATCAGAGTTCAACACAGTCTCACAGTTATCCTCACTACTGGAACCTGGAATAGTAAGCAACATGTCTTTCTCTCTGTCTCTCTGTCTGAATCAGTTCTTAACTACACTCTCGTTTTATCACTCATATGTCTTTCACTGCATAGAAATTTGGGTCATCATAATTTTATGTATTTATATATTTATGTTTGCATTCCTGCACTGTATCTGCAAATGTTCTCATTAGGTGCATTTAAAACATCTAGGTTCATCTCCAAGAAAGTATGCACAGCCTTTTATTATTGAATTTAAGTTCAATCCCTTGCTCCTCTTGTACAGAAATGCAGACGCCAGTCTTGACTTTACTTCTGATAGCCTTCCTCTCTCTCTCTGTTTCTAACCTAACATGAAATTTGCTATAATTATTAATCTGAACATCCACAATGTACACAAATGTTTTGCTGAGATAAATGCCTGCATTAAACAACAGTCCTCACATAAGACATATATGTACAAAACATGCAGAAAATCGTATTATCTCAGATGAATATATTACTGGGATAATTACAGACCATTATCTGACAGAAGAACCTCCATAACTGCAACATAACATATACTACTTGACTGGGCATTGGTATGACACTAAACGCCCAAAATCTGGATGTGGGAATTTTCATTTTGGCTGACTGATCAATTTTGGCACAAGTCTAGAGTGATGCTTGAATAGAATAGCCCACCCCCCAAGATGGAGCAGACACAGACCTGAGTAAAATGGGGTTTGAGGGAGTGTAGCCCCCTCCACTATGATATGCACAAACTGAAAATACTTTAATTTTGGAGCTGGTTTTGATCAAACACACCCTTCGTGTAATAGATTTGGTGTGTAAGTCTAGATTCCTTCTATGCTACATTTGTGAAGAAAGCATATTTAGGTTCATAGGTAGGTACTAGGCTATTGGACCTAGGGCCTATATAAGCCACTGTGACGGATCCACACAGTTTACCTGATTTTTGATGCCCTAAGCCATTGAACTGCTGTGTGTTTGTAGGTGTGCTTAATGTTAGATTGATATGCTGTTAATTGAATAAATACATGATATGCTGCTTGATGTTATATACATACATGAAATCTAAAATATAACTGAACTTTAGTTAACCTTTGGAGTTGTTTGCCAGTTTAAAAGTTGTTTACCAGACAGAGGAGGAACTATACCACAGGTGTGTGACAACTCAGGAAATGATTTGTAATGTTTTAAAACAGTTCATTAGCTCATGAATAAACTGGTGATCTAAATATCATCAGCTGAATGATTACCTAATGGCCTAGGTGTAATCAATTGAACCTATTGACCCTATGCCATGCTCAAACCTATAAAAGGCTCAGAGGTTGGTAATAGACTGGAACTCATCATCGAGCCTGAACTGAGCATACAGCATTGCCTGCCAGTGTCGGCCCTGTCTTGACTGAACAGATAGCTGTACTGAATAGGTTTGGAGTCCCCATCAGTGGCAAAGATTGAACAGATAGCTGTACTGAATAGGTTTGGAGTCCCCCATGATTTAACAGTTTTATAAATTGTTAATGTGATAGGTCATAGGTTAGGTTTTGCATATTAATGTGATAGGTTTTTTTTGCATATTGACTAGTCAATTGCTTTTTATTACAAACCTTACTTGTTAAAAGCTAAAAATAAAATTGCTAAAGTTTGAGCCTTGGTCTCTTGTGTCATCTCTAATACTGTATTAACCACAGAATTTAGTAACCTGACCACAACAGCTGGTAGTCGGCAAGGTCTGTGGTTTGCAGTGGAGCATTGTTTGGGAAATGGGACCCCATTGAGTCAGGTTTCACCTCCACCTTCCCTAAGTCCTCACCAGTAAACCCAGTAGACCCTGAGGAGCTGGCAAAGGCCTTATCAGGTTTAAAACTGGAGGATAAGGGAAAGGTGAAAGAGGGAGTGGGAGCAGCTGGATGGCTGTTCTTTGAAGTAATACAGGAGTCCCTCTTGGCTTGGTTTCTTGGTCTGGGATACAGGGGAGAGAAGGAATGGAAAATCCCCAGTAGCTAGAGGCACAGTTAGAGCCCTCTTACCATTTTAATGGCTTTAGTAGATACTGGGTCAGAAATAACTATTTTTGCAGGCAACCCGTGGACAGTCTGTGGAGATTGATGGATATGGGGGTCAAAACCAAAGTAAGAATAGCCTTTGGGGATGGTATTCTAGATGCCATTGTAGCAGTGATAGCTCCCTGTACCAGAACACATTTTAGGAATAGATGTTCTAAAGGGTAGGACCTTAGAAACTACAGTAGGGCCATTTAGATTTCACTGTTCAGTCAATGCAGTCAAGGCTGTTGTTACACCAAAAGTGGTGACCAACATCAAACAATATAGGGGCCATTCAGAAATTACTGAAACAATCCAGAATTACTTCGTGTTGGCATACTCGAACCAACTGTGAGCCCATTCAATAGCCGGTGTGGCCTGTCAAAAACCTGATGGTTCCTGGCGATGACAGTAGATTATCGGGCTTGAATAAGGTGGCCCCACCTTTAACTGGGACATTGTTACCATTGTAGAGACTTTCTTCTTCTGCTGGAGATCTGGCTAAGTTGCAGTTAAATAAAGTGACTGTATTCCATTACATTGATGACATCCTGATTACAGGAGAAAAGCGGATGTGGACATTGCATTGAAAACAGTGATTGAACACCTTCAGAGCCGAGGGTGGGCAATAAATGAGGATAAAACACAGCAGGAACATCAGTGAAATTCCTGGGTATGATATGGAATGGAGCAAAAGAAAAATACCTGCATCGGCCTTAGAAAGCATTCAAAGATTGCAGTCCCAAAACAAAACAGCAGGCACAAGCCTTTTGGGAGCAATGGGCTTCCTTTGTACCACACCTTGGGGGAGTTTTACGACCTATTCACTATGTGACTAGAAAGAAATGTGACTTTCAGTGGGGTCCTAAACAGCAGATGGCCGAAAAAAGCCTTGCAACAAAGTGTGGGACTGGGTCCAATAGACCCACAGCAACCTTTATTTTGGAAGTGACTGTTGCTAATAATGTCATGTCCTGGGGATTGTGGCAAAAGAATGATGTGGGAAAGAAAAGACCACTGGGATTTTAGATACAGCCCTCTCGAACAGCATGTACTGGCTGTATATACTGCCTTGATTCATGTAGAGGGGCTGACCAAACAACAGACGGTGACAGTGAAAGTAGACTACCCAATCCAGGGGTGGTTACGAGACAATACTCTGATGACTTCTACTGGAAGCTGGGAAGAGCGTTGTTTGCAGTGACTACCAAACCCACCTTGACATGGAATTTGACCAGCACAGAATACATCAGAACTGTTTGTAGATTAAACTGTGACAGACATCCAGAGAAATGCACTGCCAATCCTGCTGGGGGCTTATATCAGAGACTGAATGAATCAGGATTTTCTCTGGCTGAGTCTCCATTAGATTCTTCCTGCATAGCCGAATTTCAAAGGGAAAACAGCACTGCAGAAACCAGATCTCCAAATTTGGAGATATATGCTATGGACAACAGTTCAACTGTATTTGATGGTTTAGGACATATAGTAAGATATACAAGAGGATGTAAAACTGTAAGTAGTGCTAAAATTGTTCAGCATGTTAAAACCATTAGATTTCACATGTGAAAATGACTCTTGCATATTGATCTTTGATTATCTTGCTAGTAAAAAGGAACAAAACAAGTTTGTCCATTTGTAGCATTGCCTTTGCAATTGAAGTAATTGGTGGGTGCCTCAGATAGAATCTAATCTCATTGATTATAATGATATGCCCATTGATTTAGCAGGATGTGAGACCTGGCCCCAGGGTGGGTGTGCATGCTAATTAAAAGAAAGCCTCATCCATGTTTACATAATGGGACTGGAGAATGTGCTTGGCATAGATATATAGTGAATGGGACAGACATTTATCAACTCAATGATACCACAGCTTGTGTAGTATCCTCCTGTAAGCTGGCTTAGAGTGATGGAACAATCACAGACAGTGGAGCACATTGTAAAAGTAATGTACATGCAGTCATTGATTTTTGTACTGGGGAATTGATCAGATTGACTAGATGGATGGACATCACATTAAATGCTAGCATAGAACCATTGCACACTTTTAGATGGCCATCTCTAGTCCACCCGGACTTTAAACAAATTAAGCAGGAAGGGCAAGCTGTACTGCTCCTGCTGAATAAGACTTTACATGATGCGCATCAAACTGTAATTAAAATGATTAAAGACAAAGGTACCATTCTTCAAATTGCAAACGAAATTCAAGACATGTCTGTTTCACATTGGTATGATATTTTTATGTGGTCACCAAAGGCTTCTGCCTGGTTTAACTTGCTTTTACACCCTTTACTGCTGACCACAATAGTTTCAGTGTTGTTCTGCTTAATTTCCTACTGCATTTATTGTAAGGTCATAAAAAATACAATAAAATGCTGTCAATTTTGCACATTATTAGACACACACAGATCATCATTGCTAGCAGGGGGTGCCTGTATGCGGATCCACACAGTTTACCTGATTTTTGATGCCCTAAGCCATTGAACTGCTGTGTGTTTGTAGGTGCTTAATGTTAGATTGATATGCTGTTAATTGAATAAATACATGATATGCTGCTTGATGTTATATACATACATGAAACCTAAAAGAATTATGCTTTAATGTCTGGTATAACTGAACTTTAGTTAACCTTTGGAGTTGTTTGCCAGTTTAAAAGTTGTTTACCAGACAGAGGATTTCAAAGAGGAACTATACCACAGGTGTGTGGGCAAACGGCTTTCTAAAAGGAGGAAGTAATGTATAAAACTAGACATTACGGGGCTTGTTGACAACTCAGGAAATGATTTGTAATGTTTTAAAAACAGTTCATTAGCTCATGAATAAACTGGTGATCTAAATATCATCAGCTGAATGATTACCTAATGGCCTAGGTGTAATCAATTGAACCTATTGACCCTATGCCATGCTCAAACCTATAAAAGGCTCAGAGGTTGGTAATAGACTGGAACTCATCATCATCTTTGATTGAAGCAAGAGCCTGAACTGAGCATACAGCATTGCCTGCCAGTGTCGGCCCTGTCTTGACTGAACAGATAGCTGTACTGAATAG
This sequence comes from Protopterus annectens, assembly GCF_019279795.1. NCBI lineage: Eukaryota > Metazoa > Chordata > Ceratodontiformes > Protopteridae > Protopterus > Protopterus annectens. The sequence continues at coordinate 1,573,605,062 of NC_056732.1, forward strand.
GTTTGGAGTCCCTATCAGTGGCAAAGATGATTCTCTTTTTGCATATGCTTGTATCCGGATCTGATTGAAGCAAGAGCCTGAACTGAGCATACAGCATTGCCTGCCAGTGTCGGCCCTGTCTTGACTGAACAGATAGCTGTACTGAATAGGTTTGGAGTCCCCCTATCAGTGGCAAAGATGATTCTCTTTTTGCATATGCTTGTAAGTACATGATTTAACAGTTTTTATAATTGTTAATGTGATAGGTCATAGGTTAGGTTTTGAATATTAATGTGATAGGTTTTTTTTTGCATATTGACTAGTCAATTGCTTTTTTTGTTACAAACCTTACTTGTTAAAAGCTAAAAATAAAATTGCTAAAGTTTGAGCCTTGGTCTCTTGTGTCATCTCTAATACTGTATTAACCACAGAATTTAGTAACCTGACCACAACGGCCACCCAAGAAAATTAGTTTCCTGTGCCCTATTGAGCAGAGCCACAGAGGTGATCCCCGGGGTGAATTTTCTATTTCCCATCCAATCAAGATTTTTCTTGAAGAGTGCTAATGAGGAGCTTTGTTTGATATAGATAGGTAGTTTGTTCCAGAGTATGGGAAGTCTCTGGGACAGGAATCTATCCCTCCAGCATGTTCTGTTTATTGTGGTGACAATGTTTAGATCTCTAGAGCGTGTAGCTTGGAGGGATTGGGATCTAACAACTCTGGGTTTGACATAGCTTTGTATGTTAGGCAGAGATCACCTCTGAGTAGGCGATATGTGACGGAGTAAAGCTGGAGTTTTTTGAGATGGTCTGTGTAGGGCATCTGTTTGAGGCCAGTAATCCTCTTTGTGAGGTATTTCTGCATCCTTTCCAGTTGTTGTAGATGTCTTGTGAGGTACATACCAAAAGGGACATTGTACTCTATAATGGGTCTAATGAGTGATGAGTAGAGGGGAACAATTACCTCTTTTTTCCTGGATGAGAAACCTTTTGTGATGAGGTGTGCCATGTAGAAGAATTTCCTGACTACTGTGGCAATGTAAGTATCAAAGGAGAGACTACTGTCCACCTGTGTCCTAAGGTCTCTTATCACACTTTCAGTAGACTACCATCTATGTGGTAGCTCATGGGTACAGAGTTTTTACCAAAGGGTATGACAATGTACATTTTGGCATTGAGCTTGAGGCCATGGCTTTGACACCAGGCATCTGTCTCAGTGAGGCCCTTTTGTAGGATGTCCATATCGTTATGAATTTTGATTATGGCTCCTAGTTTGCAGTCATCTGTGAACTTCATTAGCCAAAGACCTTCTGTGTTAGCCTGTACTTCAAAAAAGTAGATACCAAACAGGAGAGGACCTAGGACTGAACCCTGTGGTACTCCACTTGTCACTGGTCTGAAGTCAGATTTGGAGTCTGCTACTTTCACAGTGTGGTTTCTGTCAGTGAGCCAGTTGACAACCCATCTTGTGACATAGGGATTTATACCTAGTTTAGTGAGTTTATCTATATTTACAGAGTGGGGGATGGTGTCAAAAGCCTTGGCGAGATCTGGATAGGCTGTGTGAACCACCTTACCCTTGTCTACGGCTTTGGTGACTGCTTCAAAGAAGTCTATCAGGTTTAGGAGACATGATCTGCCTTTTACAGACCCGAACTGGGTGGAGTCCAGAGTTTGGAGATTACCAATGTCTTTGTTTATAAATTCCATGATGATACGTTCCAGGCTCATTAGGCTAATGGGGCAGTAGTTCCCGGGGTCCGTGGTGGCTCCCCCTTTGTGGAGTGGGATAACCGTCGCTGTGCACCATTCAGTGGGCACAAAGCCTGAGGTGAGGCTATGATTGAACATGGTGCTTAGGTGGGGTGCCAGTTCATTCTGTAGTTTGTGTAGAATGCAGCCTGGGATGTTGTCAGGTCCCATGGATGCTGTGTTCTTGGCTTTGGAAAGTGTTATTTTGTTTTTGTAACTAGCTTTGGAGGATTTTATGAGGGATCTCAGCTTCTTACTGAGGCTGACCAGGGAGTTCCTCCAATCATGGGATTTTACTCTTTTTTGCAACAGTTTATTTCTTCTGTTGTAGAGTTTGTTTATGGCAGGGGACCACCAGATTGGCTTCCTTTTTTGGAGGATAGCATCTTTGTTCTGTTAAGGATAGCACAATCCATGCACTCGTATAAGTGCTTATAACGTGCATTTGTGTAGGATTCAGCAGTCATATTTCTATTGTCCATCTGCATAGGTGTCAGAAAGTTTGCCACTTCTGTCTTAAGAAGAGTGAAGTTGGCTTTGGAGAAATTGTTTACGGTGGTTTCCCCAATGGGGGATGGGGGTGGGATGTGGATGTCTAGGGTGATTAGCTTGTAGTCGGATCTGACCAATGAGGAACCGACCTCTGGTGTGGAACACCAGTCGCCCATGTTGGTAATGACCAGGTCTAGGATATTGCTGCCCCTGGTGGGGGTGTGGATAAGTTGATCCAAGGTGTTTGAATTTATGAATTTCAGAAAACGTTGAGCAAAAGTGTTGGTACATGAGTGGTTTTCCCAGTTAATGGTGGGGTAGTTGAAATCGCCCATTATTAGGGTGTTGAGTTGTACCCTAATATTTTCCAGTGTATCAAGAAATGAAGAGTGGGAATCCTGGGGCATGGTGGGGGATCTGTAGCAAGTTGCAATTTGGATTGCCCAGAGTTAGTTGCACTTGGATAATCTTGGATGCATTATGCTGAGCAACTAGCCTGGAGGTGTGGATATCCTTAATGAATATGGACACTCCTCCGCCTTTAGTGTTTCGGTCCAGGTTAGGTGGCCAAAAGGTGTGGTATGAATTATAGCCTGGTAATGCAGGGGTGCTCTCTGTTGCCTTGAACCAGGTCTCTGTCACTGCACAGATGTCAATGTTCTCCATTTTAAGGAGTGCCTTGAGTGAAATGCATTTTGAGGTTTAGACTTCTAGCATTAGCATTACCCTCAGATTTTGCTTGCTTGTACCTGTTATGGTGGTGAATTTGTCATTTCAACCTTGCCTAAAAAGGCACTATAGGGGTGGCAAGAGCCTTAGCCAGTATCCGGAATCTGAAAGGTGACAGGTGCAGGCCATCTCTGGCAAAGCATCGTGATCTGTCAATCATGTCATCCCAGGCAGACAGATACTGGATCCCTTTAGAATGACACCAGAAGCTTAGCCAATTGTTGAAGTCAATCATTTTGTCCTTGTACTGTGGTATCATTCTGGGTGATGGCAGGATGCTGCTCAGGGCTAGAGTCATACCTGCCTGGGCTACAAGATCGGAGAGCTCCTCCATGTCTCTTTTCATGTAGTCCAGGGAGGAACATCTCAGGTCATTCACTCCAACATGGACAATGACAGAGTCATGTTTGTACTTGTTGTGGAGTGACCTGAGTGCGTGCATTATGTGGTGGATCCTGGCACCTGACAGGCAGCTGACAGTAACTTTTTCCTTGTTTAGCCTGGTGAGTGGAACATCAGTGTGCCTGACTATAGAGTCACCTATGACTAGAGTGTTTGGTACGTTATGCCTTATGGGCTGTGGTTGAGTGGCACAATGAGTTTGTGGACTGTGTGTCATTTGGGATGTGTTGGGGGGTTGGAGGTTGCTTGCATTTCTGCTTTGGAGGTCTCTGTTGCTTGAGCAGATTTTTATTGAGAGCCTCCGCAAATGTAGGTGTGTGTTTTGTGTTACTATGTGTGTGTTTTGGTGGTGTAGGTTTTGAGGTACTATGTGATGATTGTGGTATGGTGCAAGTTTACCTTCTCCTGTTCACTGTCTAATCCAGTCTTGGGTGAAGAGAGCTTTGCTTTCAGTTTGGCTATATAAGTGCATCTCTCACAGGTTGTAGTCTTGGGTGGTAGGAGGAGAGGGTGTCTGTGTACATGAGGCAATTGCTGCATTGCCCCAAGATGCCCAGATTCATCAGGTAGACAAGAGAAAACACCGGTAGCTGACCCTTAGACATGCCTGGATAGGTGCTTATTTATTAAGTATTAAAAATTGTTTTCCTCTAGACAAGTGAGGAAAGCTGAGTGCTGTAGTAAGTTGTAGCTTTTCCAGTGAAGTCCTAGTTGCCCACTTTACCCTGGATGGGGAAAAGAATCAGTGTAATGACAGCTTCTGCATGTCCCAAGTGTATACATTTTATTATATCCATTTCCATCTTAATATTTTCTGCTTCTTCTGCAGATAAAAATGAGCAAATTTTACTGTGGAAAACAGACATGAGCAGGTTAGGTTCCCAAGCCTCTTCCATTAGCTCTGTTGTCAAGCACTGTATATAAATTGTGTAGCAGTGTGGTAGTCTTACTACTTATTCAAATGTTCTGGAGGAATCACTGGTAGCAGTTCTTCATGCTCTACAGATGGTGTCAGTAAGTCTCTGAGATCTGCATGCAGGATGATAAAAGATCAGCAAACACAGAAGGAAATGCATTTTCACAGGTCACACTCTTCTGGAACCTAAATCACCTCAACTTCCAGGCTCTTCCGCCTGACCTGCCTGTCAGGTGGCTGATGTAAATATATATTTTTTTAACATTCAGAGCTCATGTTATGTGGATCCAGCATTTTACAGATTCTTACAATGTCCTGGCATATGGATCATAGCACTATATGCCCATCATCAGCTCTAGAAATGCTGCAGATGAAGAAGACAAAATGTCTCACAACTATATGACATCTAAGTTAATGCAAGCCAAGCCTATTTAATAATGACAATAATAAAGGCATAGCACTTACTTGCTCTTCCCAAACATCTTCTGATCTCTTTTTTCCATGTAGTTTCTCTTTAATGCTTCCAACATGTTATCACTATTAACCCTCCTACTTGCTGGCTGAAGTACTCCTATTCCTTTGCAGAATGTGTTAACATTTGATATACGTCTCTTTATGACTCATGTTTCTGTCATTACTCCTCTGATTGATTCTTTCCTTCATCTCTCTGTCACTATTGACAGTGTCACAGATATGTAGAAGGGTATGGGAGACGCTGGGCATCAGGTGACTCCATAAGCATTACACCTCAAACATCAGGTCTATTGCCAGCCTACAGATTTTAGAAATGCTAGTAAAACCCTTGCTGCCTGTAGCCATTTTAAAGTATGTTTAGTGCCTGCAATGACAGTCAGCTGAATTCCACCTGCCAGATGTGGCAGAAAACATGAAAGCACCTCAATGAAATATGAAGTTCTCTGTGATGCTAAGACAATGGAGTTCATTATGTTTACTTTGGGAGATTTACATGGTCTTTCCTTGTGAGAGGTGATGTTGTTGTCCCCTACTATTTAAAACAACTTTCAGCCACTGAAAAAAAAAATGGTCAACCATTTTTTTTTTTTACCAAATCTAATTCTGGTCAGCAGTTTGAACCTTGTTTAACTACAGTAAACACTGCCACAGAATAGTTTTTCCTTATACACAACATCATGATAACCATGAACACAAGCATTGTCATGGGGGACAAGTTTGGAAGTCTCAGATAGCCTTTTATAGTTCTCATTAAAATGAGAAATATGACAGTTTTAGGCTAATTTCAGGCTACTTTTGTGATTATTTTTAATTACTCTGTTAAACAAATTTCCTTTCCTTTTCTTAGTTGTATCTTTGTCAGTCTATGTCAGCAGCATTCTGTTATAAGCTCAGTCCACTTTATCATTTGTAACACCTATATCATCTCAGCCACTGCAGTCTATTTTTTCGTCCGCCCACACCTGCCAACCATCTGTACAATGATCACAACTTTGCCCATTCTTTCCTTAAATGGCAGGGAACAAGTCATAGTGTTGTTATATGGTCTCACCACTGCCCCTGTTTTGAGTATAAAGTCCAGAGATGGGCATGTAGTGGGTACAATGTGCTGTTGTCTTGCACTCCTTTGGGGCATAGCTCCTCAGAAAATCTAATCTTGTTATTGAGTAGACAGCTGCTGTGTGGTCTTTCTGGCCACCAGCAGTGATACTTTAGCAGGAGATGCACCACATAGTGACCCTTAACCTCCCACTGAGAGAACCTATGGTGGTTATTTTTGTTATATTGTTGTACAGTGACAACATTCCAGCACTGATGATTTTTCTAATTCACTCTTAGATTACTTTGGTTGTAGAAATCTGCCTTCTAGGTTGTTTAGACACCCAAGCTCTGCTGCTTGCCTCTTGGCTAATAGTTTGAATGATTGTGTGACCCTCAAAGTCCTGTCATCAAAGTAAACAACCCTTTAAAACTAAGTTACTTTTAAATATTTGTCATCCTAGATGTCTCATTTACCTTTATTGTGCATGTTACTTTTGTCAGTAAGTTGACAGGTCTGAAGGCAGGATTTAAATAACACTCAACTAATGAAGAAGGATTTTATACTTCCCAGTGCTTGAAACTCTCTTCTGGGGTAGGTACATAGTGTCATAATAAGAATAGCTGAATAGCCCTATTAGGCCATTAAACGTTCAGACTCCCAGATAACATAAGAACACTTTTTATCACCCATGTACTTGTATAATCTTGTTTATAGGATCATATGATCATAGGAGGTTACTAGGCTATTGGCCCTGAGGCCCTTATAAGCCTAGCCAAGAGTTTAACCCATGTTTAGATAAGTCAGCACCCAATGCCCCTGTCCAGCAGGGACATGGGTGGAATCCCAGGGTTATATTTTCTGTTTCCCATCCAGTTATCCAGATTGCACATAAAAAGGTGTAAAGAGGTGCTCTGCTTGACATGGAGAGGGAGTCTATTCCATAGATGGGAGTGTCTCTAGGGCACAAATCTGTCCCGTCAACAAGTCCTGTTGATGTCACAGACCAAGTTGAGGCTGCGCATGTGAGTTACTCAAGTGGAGCTTGACTTGCAGATATGCAGCAGTCCCATCAAGATGGGGTCCGTGATCACCTTGTATGGCAGACAGAGGTCACATCTGAGGAGTCTGTATGAAACTGAGAAGAGGGATAGGGCTTTCAGCCTATCTGTGTATGGTAGATGTTTGAGGCCCTGGATTCTCCTAGTGAGGAACCTCTGTGGTCTCTCTAACTGCTGCATGTGCTTTGTGAGGTACATGCTGAAAGGGGCATTGTACTCAATAATGGGCCTTATAAGGGAAAAATACAGGGATGTTATGACCTTCTTGTACCTGGATGAGATACCCTTACTTATGAGGTGGGCCATGTAGAAGGCTTCCTGTACAACGAAAGCAACATGGTGGTCAAAAGTCAGGTTGCTATCAGCCTGGGTGCCCAAATCCCACACAATGAATTGTATGCTTAGCATATTGTTATTAATGTGATAATTTCTGGGGACATCACTCTCCCCAAAGGGGATGATGATGCATTTTTTAGTATTCAACTTGAGGCCATGTTTCTGGCACCAGTCATTTGTCTGAGTGAGACCCTCTTGGAGGATGTCTATATCACTAGAGGAATTCATGACAGCACCCAGCTTGCAGTCATCTGCACACTTGGTCTGCCGTACCCACTGGGTTTGGCTTGCACCTCAGACAAAGTATATCCTAAATAACAGAGGGCCCAAGACCGAACCCTGGGGTACGCCACTTGTTACGAATCTACTGCTTGAGTTGGCTTCCCATATTTTGACTAGGTGGATTCTATCAGTGAGCCAGTTTGCTACCCATGTGGTAACATACGGATTGATGCCTAGTTGAGAGAGTTTATCTATTATGCCCGAGTGGTGAATAGTGTCAATGGCTTTGGCCAGGTCAAGGTAGGTGGTGTGCACAGTCTTCTCCTCAAGCATGGCTTTTGATGATTGTCTCAAAGAAGTTAAACAAATGTATCAGACATGACTTCCCCTTGACAAAGCCAAATTGTGTGGGATCAAGTGTTTGGAGGTTGCCAATGTTCTCATCAATGAGGTCCATAATAATCCATTCCATAGCCTTGCAGATCAGGCTAGTTAGGCTGGCGGGTCTATAATTTCCCAGATCGGTGGATACTCCACCTTTGTGTAAAGGGATGACAGTGGCTGTCCTCCAGTCAGGAAGTCAAAGCCGGTACTTAGGCTTTGGTTGAATAAGGTGCTTAATGGTGCTGCAAGTTCCTGCCTGAGTTCATGTAGGATGTAGCCTGGGATGTCATCAGGTCCCATGGAGGCTGTATTTTTTGCTTTTGAGAGAGCAGTGATGACCTGTTTCCTAGATATAAGGGGAAGGAGGCAGATACTGGGGATATCTTGATTTACTGATGGGGGGGGACAGAGCAGTGAAGTTTTCATTGAATCTGTCAGCCAGCAAGTTTGCTATATCTACGGCATTTGTATATGTGGTTAAACATATTCATACCATTTGAGTTCTTGATTTCAAGAAACAATTCATTCTAGTACTTAGAGATTTATTGCATAATATACCTATTCCTTTGCCTGGCACCAATACCCTCAGACACAAATTAAGGCCATCTTTCCTTACTCTATGAAATGTGTGCTGATGAAGAGCCCATTTTCAAATATAAAGTCAGTATTTATGATAGCTTTCAAAACAAGTTCTGCAGTTCCTATGTCTGCAAAAGACAGATGGCTAAAAAACCCATTATATTGTAATATCAGCCTCCCAGTGGATGCAAACAAGACATCTATGTCCCCTGGTTTCTACTGTGGATAAAATGTGCCTCATTGCTCTGTTCCTTTTATCTGTGATATACTGTCTGATTGTTAGTCCAGAGTCACACCCACATGTTTAACATACAGTACTTCTTACAAGTGATGACTGTCCATTCTGATATCAATACCCCCGTTTACTTCATGTAGGATTATCTTACATTTATTAATATCAAACCTCAATCCTGTTTTTGTAGCCGTTGATTCTAGGGACCTCAAGTACTCATTATGGTTTCAAAATTGTAGATGTTTTTTATAAAGGTTCCAATCTTGCAACCATCTTCATACTTTGAAATCCAAAATTCCACTGAAAGTGGTAGACATGAAAATACAAGATTGAATTAAATAGGACCTAGCAATAGGCCTAAAGAATCCTGGTATTAATACTTTTCCAAGATGATTTTATACCATGCAACACAATATGTTGTTTTCTATTTCTTAACTACTGTCTATCCATTTAACAATATGATTATTCTAGCCTAATTTTCAATTATTTGATTATGAAATATGCAGTCAAAGGAATTTGATATATGCAAATATAACACTAGACACTTTGTTTTGATCCAAGAGAGAAAAAAGCTTATAAAATTTTATATGCAATGCCAACGTTGAACATTCCTTTAAAAGCCAGGTTTTGTAATCTCCAGATATGATCCATATTTATGTCTCTTATAAGTAACTGTAGGACACATCTTTCAAAACATTTGTCAATGACTGATATTAAGCCGATTGGTCGGTTCCTGGGCAAGTCATATTTATAACCTTCCTGGGATTTGCTTTCTTTCACTCCTTTGGAACCACAGAAATTTTTCTGAAGTTGTTAAACATATGCACAGACAATGTTATGATATCAGAGAAGATAAAAGTAATCAGCTGAGCTGAGATGTTAACCATGGTTAATGTAGACAGAACATTATACTTCTTCAACTATCATATCAAGAAAATAAATGCTATTACTGATGAGATTGTTGTTAAATTCAGTTTTACAAGTATGTATTAAGAATTTCCACAATTTCTGTTAAAGCTGATTCTTAGTAAGCCCTTATCTCTTCTTTAATTGCCTTGTAACTGCATTTAAACATTTTTTGTTAAAAATAATCTTCTTTTCCTGTTTAATGCTTTTTTTTAAGCTATAATCCCAGCATAGTTTAGTTTTAGGTCTTTCTTTTCATGTTACCTTATCTAGAAAATTCATACATGTATTCCTAAAAGATGTCCAGTAATCCTCCTTTTTCTCTTGATACAGAATTAAAACAAATATATGATTTTCTCATCAGTCTTTCAGTCTCCAATGGCTTCATATTATAAAATATAATTGTCCTTTTATGAAATGTTATCCCAGATATAATAAAGTATATACATTTATGAGTTGATTAGTAATGGCCCTCATGTCCTCAGCTTACATCACTGTCTCTTTTACTAAGTTGGATACTACCTATTGCAATAGGCTGCAAAACTTCTAGGAGTTAACATTGATGATAATCTGAAATTCATTCATGACATCACTAAAGTAGTAAAAAGTACCCATCAGAACCTTGGTGCCCTCTATGTAGCTATGCCATTCCACACATCTGATGAAAAGAAAAAACTCTCCATCTGGCAAAACTGCTATATGCTGTGTTTATATTTTTGAACATGCAGGCTGCCCAAAAATGCTTGAACAGTGTTATAACAAAAGATTTGCTACAAGATAATATGTTCTAATACCCCATAGAACTCACCACTATGTAGCCCGCAAACGTTTATACTGACTTGATCTATCTCACTACTTAAGTGCATCACAAACAGCAATAGAACATTACCTCATCTACAAATTCCAAAACTGCTGTAGCCTAAAATGTCTGCTACATTACCAGCCAAACGGCCACCTTCAGTAAGCTGAGGAATCACTCCTAGTAGTAACCAGATCCAAAAACTCTTCAGGAGATGTTCTGTGCTCATCACATATCTCTAAAATATTAAAATATTGAACTCTGTCCCAATAACACTATGCAAACTCAACAAATTGCAACACTCAAAACATACCCCCCCAGTATGCCTCATGGACTCCTGGCACTGCTCTTGCTGAAATCTTGGCTAACTCACTTCCTTACATCCCTGTTATATCTATCTACTACCTAACTAACAAAGCCCATGTTATCCAGCCTCATCTTTATTCCATTCTTCCTGTTCAAATTCCAGCCTCTTCAAACACCCTGCATTCACCACACTACTCTCATGCTGATTCTACAGCTCCCCTAAACCTAAATGTACACTCAATCTGTCAACCTCAACTCAAAACTAAACATGTCACCCACTCACCAACTATGCCATCTCAAAATGCATATCCAGCATACCTGTTTGCATAGAAGAGAAAAAAGAATATAATTTACCGCATGTATCTCCAGATGCAATCTCAACTTCTTTTGCATTGAATTTGAACTGCAATGTTTTTGTCTCTTCCTCTGATTTTACCAAGAGACCTTTCTGCATTACTACATCTTTTATATACTAGTCCAGTTGTAAAGCATCATCTGCAAAAAAGCATAATTTTCCTTCCAGACATACTGCAATGCCACTTAAATAGATCACTAAAATGGAGAGTCCAGAGCAATTGCCCTGATTTTGCAGGCATGATTATAGGAGACCTGGCATTTTGAATTCCTTGTCTGCTTGAATGTAAGCCTGCAGTTTATTCTCTAGTGCTTAGAGGTACAGTACTGGCATTTTAGAGTGGGAGCTTTATTTTGGTCATAATTTACTCAGTGGGGATCATGAAATAAATTGACATTTATTCACATAACAATGAAAAGATAATGGAACAATTTAAATCTAAATGGTCTGATTCTAAATTAATTTTCCTTGGTATACGACAACCGCTTTGATGTCTTTTGTCAATCTTGTATCAAAATTATATGAGGCATGGTCTGTAAAGGAATGTTTTTAGTTTATTTCTTCTGCTCATATTATGAGTTAATTGACGCTGAGTTATCTAGAATTAGGCTAATAAAGTATGATATGAGAGAACAACTTTGGTGCTGGACATATATGTTACACATATTAAATAACTTTTATTCCTTTTACTTTCTCTGTAATATGGATCTCTCATTTATGCATTGACTTTTTACAGTGTAAAGATTACTAACTGATGTAGCAATGTTGCTTTTCTGTAAGTATGCATATCATGTCACGATTAGCTGTTTTTAGTTAAATGATTGCAAGACTGTCCTGTAACATTAAGAATAGTGATATTCCACAACAGTAAAAGGAAGTGAATGGACCTATGCAGAACTTTTAGTGGTCATATAGTGAAGGGTGCAGAACAACATGGGTGATGTTTTCTTTACCATGACTTGGTGAATAATACAGTCATGCCCCCCTACCTTTCCTGATGCAATTCAGCTGTCTATTCAAAATTCACTGAGGTCAAGATGGCTTATTGTTTTAGCTCAACAGATTACTTTGGGCACATATGCACCTCTGCCTCAAGCTATGGCCAATTAAAATATAACACACAAGGAGCTCATGGTTGGTAAAGGGCTTGGTTTCTGGCTGTCTTTGACAGTCAATTAGGTGGAGGGTGATCTTAGACACAGTTAACAGATTGCTCCTTGGCTCTCAGTAATTTATGTCTGCGATTAGAGATCTGTAGGCCCAATTTGTTGGTGATTCATTGTAAGAAAGTAACCTAATGGCTGTATTTTTTCCCTCAATGCTGTTTTGCATTTTTGTTTTGGTGGTTATCTGTGCCTAAACTAGATGAAAATTGTTGTGCTTCTAAGTTCAGTACTGACTTAGTGGTATCATAACTTGGATAATATGCATGTGTTAGACTGCAGACTACAGACTGGTCACTGCTTAAAACTGCAAAAGAGAAATACACTGAGAGATAAAACTATCCATATGCACTAGGAATAAAACACTTTCTAACAACTATCTGCACTTTGTCCATTTAATCAGATCATATAAAGGATATTCAATCTAGCTACATAAATCATAACTGCATTACAGTTATATATGTGTACATACATACACACATAAGTAAGTAATGAATAAATAAATGCAACAAGAAATACTATAAGCAAACTGTTTGTTATTCTTATGAACATTATTGGGATTTCATCAGCAAAATGTGGAATAATGTACATAATTTGCTCTTCATTCCAGAACAGCCTTACTTTATACACAATGCATTTTTTATGTATGTCTCTCACTTAGTCTGCTTTTTGCATTGTGTGAAAACTGCAGTGTTAACACAACCTTTGATTCTTCTGAAGTTGTCAGTTAAAGGACAATATTGCAAAAACCTGTCTTTACATTTTTTATGCTTTATCGTGCTAACTTTGAAATAAGTGATATCTTCTGTTTGCTTGCTTTCTAGGGTAGCATACTCTGTCATTGAGTTACCAAAATCAGTAGCAGAGCAGTCTACAAACCATGGAATTTATGTAACAAATCCACCATGAAAAATATAAAATCCTTTTATTTCACAATAGGTAAGCACTGTCACATAGGAGCTTCTTCAGACCATCAAGCAAATACTGGTCTGCAACCATTTAAATAGTCTTAATCAGTTCATATTAAACAGTCGCAACCCACTAATTTAAAGTGACAGGGCAACCTTCAACATTTCAACACACTTAAATAACATAAAACTGGATAAAAAATTGTAGATATGTAAAAAAAAAAAAAAAAAAATATATATATATATATATATATATATATATATATATATAAACAACTAAAGCATACACATAGAGGCTATGAAATACATTAATATAATTTCAGGGGTGCTTTGTAGTTAACTTCCTAGATTTTAACATGGGCTTAATAGAAGCCCTCTCATTTAGACCCATTCCACTGTCTGCTCTAAGCCTCAAAATCCACTTGACTTCTTTACTCTTTGTCAAGTTACGTATGTCCTCTTCTCTGACTGTAGGCTTAATCAGATCTACCACCAAAAATCTGAAAATGCAGTCATCACCTTGGGCCATAACATGTTTAGATAGGGCACTGGTAGTGGTTTTAATTCTAATATTGTAAACATGCTCCCTAATTCTATCCTTGAGTGGCCTGTCCATTTTACCGATGTAAAACGACCCGCAGGTCACTCACTTGGACAAATTAACTACATGTAGGGTCTTACAACTGGCTTCTACATCAAAATAAAACTGTTGACCAGTATCAGGGTGAACAAAAATCCCTGTGGAATCTAAATAACCACAGAAATTGCAGCCCCCACAAGCGTTGGTACATTTCATACTATCAGATTGTCTAGCTCTATCTCTGGGATAACAGTATTCTTTTTAAGTTGCGTTTATTCTTAAACATAAAGGAGGGGTTTTCCTACTACTTTCTTTACCATAGGATCTATGGTCAATACCCGCCAGTTCTTCCTTATGATATCCATAATAGGATTCACATCAGTGGTAAAAACATCGGAACATTTGTGATATTGGAGCTAGAGGGTTCTGTATGTGTGTCAATGGGTTCAGCATAATGAGAGAAATAGGGTTTGGAAGAACCATACCTCAACTCACCAGTCCCTTCAAGGTTCTTGTCCACTTCAAAAGGACTATATCCCCTATCTACTAACCTATATCTCAAGGTAGTCAGTTCATGACTAAAGCCCTCTTCTGAGGCATTCAGCCTGGAGGCCTTCATTCCTTGTCCTCTGATAATATTCTTGAAAATATACTGGAGGTGCATGCTGCTTCTATATAAGTAGGTATTCCTATGGCACAGTTGACTATATACACCAGTATTTATTAAGCCATTGTTCAACCTTTCAACGTATACATCAAGAAATTCTATCTTAGTAAGGGAGTAGTTCATAGTAAATTTCAAGAATTCATATGTACCATTCAGCTCAACCAGGAATAACTCTAACTCTGTACACATTCCCTCCCATAAAAGAAAGAGGTCATCGACGGAATGTCAATAGAATTTTACATGCTCCAGATATGATCTCATTTTGAACAGAATTTCCTCTTCCCAACTTGCCATAAACATGTTGGGCAGCTATTGGCACACAAAGTCCCCATAGCTACGCCATCACGCTGCATGTAAATACTGTCTCCAAATTTAAGTGAAGGAATTATTCCCCAGAATAGTTTCCAATAACAAGCATATTAAATCAATATGTCCATTCTCATAAGTGCTGTATCTATGCAAATAATCATGGACTGACTGTACCCCTATTGCATTGGATATAATAGTTAAAAGGGACTGGATGTCCAATGTCACAAAACAGAACTCAGATGTTGAGTCCAAAGATTTCCCATATTCATATAAATCTACTAGAAATTGCTTGGTATCTTTCAAGACAAATACATTGCTATTCAAAACTGGTCTAAACTATCTCTCCACATATAGGGAGCAGGGTTCTGTAACCCAACCTCTCCTCGCAACAATCGGTCTCATTGGAGGTTTACGGCCATCCTTATGGATTTTAGGGAGACCTTGAATATATGGTAAAAGAGGGTAGTCAGCTTTTAGGAATTTATACAATTCCATGTCAATCAATTCACTCTTTTAAGGATGCTACCCCTAGCCTCAAAAAACTAATTTCACCATATAAAAACCTATCCACACTACGCTCTGCTAATAAACTCCTTGTTGCCTTAAATAAATCTTATAATAAAGCTGGGGATGCATTATTCTCTAACTCTGTAGGGAAATTCTGGAATCAACTCCCTTATGAAATAACTAACCTTGACTCTACACCCCACTTCAAAAGAAGCATCAAAGAATATCTAAAATCCCGGTGGTTATGCCCTTGTGCTTACCCTGACTGAAATGATTTCATTATTTCCCAAGTTCCCCGGTCCTTGAATAATAGGTTTAATTATTGACTGTTTTATCCTTGATACTGACTCTACCTTAGCATTCTAGTTTATTGTCACATATGTTTTTCTGACCTGTGTACTGCTTATCTATCTTTTATTTAATCTATCTTCAGAATATTCTATACCACGTATTTTACTTTTTCTGACTTTTGCTCTATTGACATACTTTTGTCAGTGTTAGTTTTTCGTAAATTGCTATATAAGTCTACACTGGTACTTTTGTATTATGCTTATTTTGGTCTTTTGTAATAATTGTATTACTTCGTGTATTTGGAGCTTTTCTCCCCGGGCCTCTACTGAAAACGGATATATGTCCAGTAAGACTAGCCCGGTCAACAAATGTAAAATAAAATAAATAAAAATAAAATAAAAAATAAGGATTATAAGGATTTTATATTTTTCATGGTGGATTTGTTACATGAATTCCATGGTTTGTGG
Organism: Protopterus annectens; assembly: GCF_019279795.1. Classification (NCBI taxonomy): domain Eukaryota; kingdom Metazoa; phylum Chordata; order Ceratodontiformes; family Protopteridae; genus Protopterus; species Protopterus annectens. Next base: position 1,573,620,917 of record NC_056732.1, read on the forward strand.
ATTGCTCTGCTACTGATTTTGGTGCAATACCACATTTGCTCTTCATGGTGCGTTACTGTGTTCATTTTATACTCTGCCATTTGTTTATTTGGTCATATTGTGTTTGCTTCCAGTCTGTAGACAATGTCCTAAGGAAATAAGCTCCTGTTTATTTTGGTCCGCAAAAAGCACACCTAGTGCCTACTTGAAATAACCCATGCATCTCAACAGTTTTAAGGAAACTGAAACCGAAAGACATTTTTTATCTTATACTGTTGAGCTTTAGTATTTTTCTCTGTATCATGAAGGATCAAATAATCACTCTGATATTTAAAGTTAATAAAACCATACTTTCTCAGTTTGATTCATGAATTCCAGCTGAACAGTTTTATATATATATATATATATATATATATATATATATATATATATATATATATATGATTTGGACACATGCTCGACTATCATATGTCCGAATCACAAAACATCGAACACACATACACGAAAGCGCTTAACATCAACAAGCGCTTCCATGTATGTGTGCCTGCTTCGTAGATCAGACTACAGTGCGGGTAAGGGAAAATTCCCTTTTCCCCACTGTAGTGTGATCTCGGAGTGAGAATAATAAAGTAGGGGGGTGCAGGGGGGCAAAGCACCCCTGCAGAAATGTAGATTTTTTTTTTTGATCTACACATACACGGAAGCACTTTTCGATGTTAAGCGCTTTCGTGTATGTGTGTTCGATGTTTTGTGATTTGGACATACAGTAGTCGGGCGTGTGTCTTAGACTCATATATATATATATATATATATATATATATATATATATATATATATATATATATATATATATTTATATATGAATATGTTAAACCTACAGGGAAAGACACAGTAATGTAAGTAATAGCTGTGTAAGTGATTAATGTAAGTAATAGATAGTGTATCTAATAGCAGATTGGCAGTGCACTTTAGACAGTACAAATTTGGTTGGATTACAAATGTATAACCACTTTATACATACAATGAAGGGTCATGAGTACCTGGAATTGGTTATAAATCTACAAAGAAAACAAAGAAAATTCAGCAGTCAATCTCCAAGCCCAAAAGACTTTAATAATCCACAGAAAATATATTTGGTTAAGCACTTTCATCCATAACAATACATATCCTCAGTCCCACAGAGTAAAGCCAGTGAATTTGTTTAAAATCATTAACAAGAATACACCTCCAAAAAATAACCAGCCAGTAAAGGGCCTGAATAGAAGCTCACAAAAAAACTTTTAGTGTCCTTAAGGAGCAAGTGCACAATTTCACCCACTACATGCAATGTGGAAATCTAAATAAGTTGGACCTGCATAAAAAAAGCAAAAAGTATACGGTAGGAAAAGGGAAATGTAAAAGATGAGCCTATGTATTATAGTTTGTTGGCTCGCCTTTCTAATTTACTAACAATGGAGTGCTGGAGTATAACGGATGCACAATAAATGATAACTGGTGATAAAAGCAACTCCTTTATTCGACCATATTTACACAATCAAAAAACATTAAGCGCTTGCATCCACTGATGTGGACTTTATCAGAATGCCATTACTGATGGCTAACAACAGTTTAAATTACTTTTTTGGCGCCAACTCCGCCTCCCTGAAAATACCTTCTTAAAGCAACATAGTTGCATACATAACATACTATAAAATTTAAGTAATTTAAAAACAACAGCATTAATACATAACTAAAACTAACTCAAACATTCTTACTATCATCTTGTCTATATATAAATAATTAAATTTATGTAAGAAGAAATACATAGATGTTAGTCATCTAATATCAATTATCAAATCAATTTTAAAATAACATACTGGGCATGGACGAAAATTCATAAAATGTACAAAAATAACTATATAATACTATACTACAATAATAAATATAATAAAATGAAATCACATAATGCATACTAAAACACCAAGAAACAAAAATGTAAATATAATATTAATGTAGATACGATATTATTGTGTTTCCAAAATGGGTTTTATCGTAATAAAGTCGTTGAGACCTGGTTTCCTAACAGCATCTGTGTATATCTGCCATAGAACCTCCTTTTTACTCAGTAGAGTCTTGAAATCACCTCCCTTTGAATCTATCTTCACTTGGCCAATAATACCAAATTTAAAAGTGTGCTCCATACCATATTCAAATATATGTCTACTTAACGCATTGTTCATATCCTTGTTCTTGATAGAATACAAATGATCATAAATACGTTTCTTAAAACAACGTTCGGTTTTCCCTACATAGAATCCCGAACAGCAACTGCATTTTGCTAAATATATTATATTCTTTGTGTTACAATTACCCCTTAAAAATGTTATGGTTGTCCTGTTAATATTATCTAACATAAGATTATCTGTTTCTAATATAGCGTAACATTGTTTGCATGAGCCACATTTTTTAGTACTACCAAAACTTTTGATATCACGATTTTTAGAGGTTGATTGTTCTAATTTCTTTTTTATATTCATTCCAGTCCTATATACATAAACTGGTGAGGTCCCAATGAAATCACTTACTTCTTCATCAACTAACAATATATTCCAATTATTTTTTATAATATTTTTAATAAATTCAACATGTGGAGAATATTCCAAAATGCAAGCTCTTGCATAATTATTGTTGTCATTTGTAACTTCTTTATTCTTAAATTCTCTACCTAATAATGGGGGGAATTTATTACCCCATTCTTTGATAACATATGCAGAGATGTTGTTTAACATAACTTTTGGGTATCCTCGGTTTATAAGTAATTCTTGCATATATTGTATTTCTCTTAATACATCTGAATAATCAGAAGTCATATGCGCTGCTCGGATACATTGGCCTTTGTAAATGCTCCTCAACATAGTACGTGGATGGCAGCTATTGTACTCTAAGTAGCTGTTTGAAAAAGTTTTTTTCCTATATATATTAGATTTAAAACCCATTTTTTTTCTTTTCTGGTGTTGCTTTGCTGGCGTATTTGTTTGAATTTACTAACAATGGAACACTGACATTAATCCCTGGTAGATTGGTAGCATCAAGTTTTAATTGCCAGTACATCGCTCAGTGTATAATACATCTGTCAGTGTATTCATTTATTCCTCCAGTCACCAGAAAATGTAGGAGCTCCCACCTGCTCAATAACTGAGAAAACAAAATACTTTAATCCGTTGCAACCTGCAGAATGCTTGGCAAGTGCATTCTTGCTGTCAGCATGTTGTATGCTATAATTGTGTGGATAAATCCTTTGATTAAGTGCATTGTTTATTTTGCCAATATAAAATACAATGAATCATAAGCAATGTGCCATATACATAACCCTTTCTTAAGTGCAAGAGAACTCCCCTCCCTTGCTGCCTCTTCTGATTATATCGAACACCATTCCAGCACAGTGTTTCAATGTAAAGGCAATGTGGACAAAACCGGATTTAATAGTCACTGAGTATTTTGTGTTGTGACTCATCACCTGTTTCTCTAATAAGTTTTTAATGTTAGACTTATTTTTGTATACAAAAGTTGGTGTCTCATCACCCAATCTTTTAGTGTCATTATGACATTGGAATATACTCCAGTTTTTCTGAATAATCCATTTGATCTCTTTTACGTCCAGAGTATAGTGCAGCAATATGTTGTTCTGCCTGAATGTGAAAAAGTAGAGTAAAGTGGGATGCAGTGGGCAGATCTTGTAGCAAAGGAATGAATTACAATAGGTGGCCTTCCTGTATATCCTTGTGCTGAGTCCAACAACAGGAACAACAACAAAAACAAGAAGAGATTCCAGAAGTGGTGAATTTGGGGTATGGTTCTCATGCTGGTATGATTAACTTCTGACGATGACAATTGTTTGTGTGAATTTGAGCAACTGAATCAGATATGCTTGCAGCTCCTAGGACATGTTTTCAAGTCATCCATATGCCATACATTTGCTTATTATGAGTGTCACTCCTATGGAACTCCTCTATTCCTCCAGCCAAGAGACGTGGGCTGGGACTAGGACACCACCTATATAAGGTTTAAAAGCAGTGTATTCATTCAGGGTTTTACTATTTCCTAATTTGTAGCTTGCCTCCTGCCCTGCTTGTTTACTTCATGTATTTTCCATTTCATGTGTTACAACCGCCCATCTTTTAATCATTTTAATTGTTAAAGTTTAAAGCGTGCTTAAAGAGCTCAGAAAGAAAAGCTGCACAGTTGTTAAATGATACAAAGGTCTGGACAATGACAGAAGTTATTATTTTTCATCTCGGCATTAAAAGGGATCCGAGTCCATGATGAAATGAAACTGAAAAGGATTAGGGAGGCAAGGCATGTGAATTGTAACCTGGACATAGACATTTTTTAAACAAAGATAGTGGTCAGTGTTTGAAACAAGTTGCCAGAATGGATGGTGTAGTATGACTTTAGTTCTTTTATTTTATTACAGCACTAAAGGAAATAAAAAGAGGAAAGAAAAATATATAGGTCAGCATGGAATATACAGACAGCAAGTTAGAAAAATTGCCTTTTCACTGTCAGATCTGCATGCGTGTATGTATATTGCATGCTTATGCATGTGTTAAATATGTACGTGACAAAAAGACATGATATTTATTGTGCCTTCAGTGTTCAATCCTTAACAGTGTTTGACTTGGAGGTATTAGGTTAATAGTATAATCTGTCACTGATAGAGTCATAGTGGCAATGACTTTTAATTTCTTATAAAAGCAAAGGATTAAATAAATTTAAGATATGAAATTAAAATAAATATGAAAGATGGCATGTATGAAAAAAAAAATTGTATAGGTCAGACCAGTAAAATACAACCATGGCATTTAAGTATTGACCTTTTCAATGTCTACATTATATAAAAGGGTAATTTTTTTTATTTTTGTTTTTTCAGACAAATATGAAAAATAGATACAAGTACCACAAAATGAATTCATATATTTCTGTGTTATGGTCTGACTGGGGCAAAAAAAGTTACGCTTTCTCTGTAACTGACATTTTTTGACACGTTCCTCTATAGCTTACATAACTGCTTTGTTATTCCTTAAATATTGATTGCCATAACAACTAAATAATTCACATTCATATGCTGGAGAATAGAATAGCATAAGGTGCCACTCAGACTTTTATTTCAGTTTGATGTTACCCTGTCGTATTCATAAAATCCTTCTATGACTTACTTCTCAGTTCCCTGATATATTGTTCAGTCTGTCTAATTGTATTTGGCTTCCAAAGGGTCACAAATTACTTAAAAATATTCCAGATTGTAGCATAGCTTGTTGGTAGCAGTTAGTGTTGTATTTTTTTTTAGAAGTAAGCTTGTGATCAATCCAGTTTATAACACTGCATAATCATAGAATAGCAGTTTAATTATGGATTACTACTCCACGCTGGTTCACTGCTGAGCAATTTTCAGTTTTTATAAATGTGGAACAGAAACATAAATTGTTAACTTGTCTTCTTAATGGAAATCCATTTACTCAACAAACTGACATTCAAGCAGAAAATAAATTTAAAAAAGGAAGCTAGTCAGCATTTTTCTGACAAATACCACAGAGGTAATACATTCCTTGAAGCAAAGAAACATTATATAAAGACATTAAATATTTCAAAGTAGCTCTGCATTGCAATAAAGCAGCAAAATAAAATGAAAAAAAGAACAGAACTTCAAAATAAGATTAATGTTGTGAAAAGTACATGTTCCCGTAAGTTTGACAAAGCATATAATGCAAACAAAATATATTTTTCTAAAAAATCAGTGAATTACATGTAGTTCTGTACCAAAAGACTAAGTAAATGTTGACGTGCCCTATGACACTTAAAGAAATAAAATTCAATGATTAAAAAAAAATAATAGATGATAAAAGGGAAGTACAGCTGCTAAATGTGTGTTCAGGCAGAATGCAGAACATTTTAAAAAATAACCAAGGACACTGCATTTGACAAAAACGATAAATGAGAACTGACCTTTCCTGCATACATGACTAAAGTCGGTTAGCATACTAGGTGAGTTCATCTGTTGAATCAAATAGCAGGCATGTTGTTTAGCTATATATCTTATATTTTCTTGAAGTCTACAGTACATAAGGCATATAATGCACAAAGCATTCCATTATATCTCTTTTTAAATGAAGCAAAAAGGATATAGCACTGACACCTGCACTTTAATTGGAGATGACATTGCTAAGTTGATACCTAAGCAAGTTATAGCAGCAGGTATTCTGTTTCTTGTTGTTAGTTTAGAAGTATAGATTATACATTCAGACTCTAAGTGACAAATTACCCAAGCTTCATTAAATAGTAAAAGTAATATGATGTCCTCAAAGATCAGTCTATTAAAAAACAAATCTCAGTATACACTGAGTGCCCTTAAAAGTTTATACATTATTTGTCTTTGTTTATTCAGTACCCATTTAAAATGAATATGATCAGATTCATTGGCATCTAGCATAAGAATAAATAAAAATGTTTAAAACAAGTACATTTTGTGGTGTATCTGTATAGTGTGTTTTTATTATTCCAAGTTTCCAGAGGTCATACAGTTGTGAAATATTTTAAGCACTAGCATGATAGATGCCCACAAGAGTACATACTGAATAGCAAGTTACTCTTACTAGGAAGTCAATAATTTATGAGAAGAAGGCCTTCAAAAGCTGTGAACATACCTTTTCTTTTAAATAATTATATTTGCTCATCTGTCACCTGTTGCGGATTTCTTTTTCAGGTTACCCAGTAAGTGTAAATAAACACCAAACTATTATTTGACAAGTACTGTATGATCTGTTAACTGGATAGGTGAGCTGTTGCTTGCACCATCTCTAACTATAACCTGGTTGCAATGGCAGTTACAACAATCCAGAAAATGTTAGAATATTACATACAATCACTACAAAATATAGCATACGATATGATGCAGAGATTTGAAAAAAGTTCTTAACATACATTTGAAGATAGCAAAAACAGATGATCTGGACCACCAGGCTGATAAAAAAACAGTAGTTTAATAAAATGCAGTAGGTTAGAGCTTTCAGGTTTAAAAAAACCTTTCTTCAAACAACATACAAAAGTTATGAACACCTTTTAAAATATATAACAGCCAATCAAAGACTCAATAAAAAGCCCTAATCTTTTTAAAAAAGGCTTGATAGGAATGACACAATTCAGGCTAGGTGCTCTATCAGCACCCAATTGAAAATACTTAAAACTTTTATAGCGTTGCTTTAGGGAAAAGTGAAAACTAGAAATATACTTTGATATGTAAACATTTGGATGTATATAGTGGATTGTTACAGTTTAATGTGGTATTGTATTCTTTATATGTACTGCAGTAATGTGCAATACTGACGGGAGAGTATATCATCCTTACTCATGGTGCAAGAGCTTCAGTAGGTCCTTTCTGGTATGCAAAAGGCCTTTTTTCTGAATTTAATGCAGTCTGTAGTTTTTTTTTGTTTTGTTTTTTGAGGGGAGTGGTTTAACAGAGGCTATTATCCAGCTATTAGGCATGATGTACTGAGTTAGGCAGAGATTATAAATTTGAAGAAAGTGTGGGACTATGAGGTCCTTACACAGTAATAAGAACCATAGGAGAAGATTGTCTGGACCAGCAGGTCAGTCAGTTTTTAGTTCATCAAGCAATGGTTCTACATGTTTAGAATGCATCTGAAGTTCTGCAAAAAGCGAAGGGCTGGGTTTGCTTTTTCATGGCAGAAGTGAGAGAGGTATTACTATTTGGTGATGCTGTTCATGCTATAGAGTATTAAAGTCTCAAAGCAGCAGGCCTCCACAGTTGACAGTGATTTGCAGGATTTCTTCTTGTAAAAAAAACACCACATCATAGGACCATACGAAATTATAAGGAAATTGAATCACAAGACCATTTATACCTTGTCACTACCAAACCTCATGCTGTAACCCCCTCCTGTCTCAAGAAAAGCAAAGCACATCAGTCAAGGGGTAACTTTATAGGTACCCATCCAATCATGCAGGTCTTTTAACACCTCCAGAACTGTTTACGTTATAAAATCATCAAAGCAGCTTCATTTTGAAGTCTAATGATTTTGCTTCTTTGACTTTTATTCTTCATTTTTTTGTATGTGGATAATGAATTCTTCTTGATAAGAATGGTTTTTAATAGTCTTCCATAATTTCTAGGCTTACCTTCTGACTTTAAGCAGAGATTTTAGGTTCATTGTTGTCAAGTAGCATTGCTGTCCCTTAACTTGTTTCTTTTCTTTGTGGAAATGCTTGCCCAGGATGGATTGACTGGGGGAATTAAGGTATGAGTGGGGTTGTTGCTTTGGTAGGGAGACCAGTCTAGGTAATTTAGTTTCAATAGTCAAAAGGATTTTTTAGTATCACTGTAGGTACCTTGGAGAGATGGAAGTGATTTCAGAGTACAGAGTAGGCATTGCCTATTACTAAACCTATGTGCTATACTATGGCTAAGAGACTGCTGTTACTACTACATGGGTTGGATCTGGTAGATGCATTAATTAGTTGGGTATGGTTATGCTGAACAAGGAAATGAATAACCTTTGACCTCTTGGGTCCCAAAAGATCAATGCTGAATTCTCCAATTATCATTATATGAGTTATTTTGTAGTGCTTAGTAATAAATGACCTGTATGGTTGTTTCAGACAGGTTAGGACTGGACATGGGAAATGCAAATTACTGCTGCATGTCTTTTAGTGTCATTTCTAAGGATGATAGGTGCCATGTCCATTTAGGTGAGCCTTTACATTTTTCATTATTTTCAGCTGTTGTGACTACAGTTTTTTGCTCCTTCCTTGCCAAGAGCAGAAAATCCAAACTATTTTCATTGGATCTGTTAAGAAAAATTAGTAAAATGTATTTACATGAATATTGAAGGGCAGACAGGGCCCATATGCCATTCATTTTTACAGGCATGACTGATTACTGATATTCATCCCCACATTATATTGAGTAATACCATTGTATTTATGTTTCTGCACATAGAGACATATTTTTAAGAGGGTTTTATTTAAAACATTGACTATGACACTGATGATGTTAGTGTACAGCCATTATATAATAATTTCAGTTAGTTTAGCAATTTCAAAAATGTCATGGAAGCCTAAATAATGAAATCCATAATAGAGATGTTCTAATGTGCAAGTAAATAAATGTATGTGTTTGGCTAAAGAGGGAAATAAACTGGAGTTCCAAATAATAAAAGTAATATCATGTAATAAAAACCTTCCTTCATGTATCCTGTCTGATCCATTGTTTTCTACAATAAAATTATCATCCCAGATAAATTATTAGAGATAAGATTTGCTGGCTAAGTCATCTGGCAGCCTGTACTCATGACTCAGTTTCAGAACAACATAAAATTCACTGTAGTCTTTGGAGATGATTCTTCCATTGGCAATCACTTGGGGTTCATCAATGGTCCCGAGCTTGAATTTTAGATAAGTTACTGTACCAAAAGTAATTAATAAACAACTCATGAGAGGAGAACTTCATGTGTTATACATGAACCTAAGAAAGTCGTTGTCCTCAGCTGGTCCTTTTACAATTCTCTTGTTCTTTAGGAGGACCTGCATTATAGCACTTTTCTGTAATTTACACAGTTTCACACAGTATCCATCATTTCTGTATACCTTATAGCCAGCATTTGACAAGTATCTGTGATGTGTTCATTTCTTAACTTTCTTGTAGTACTCGTTTTATCTTATTAAAATATTTGATATAATTACTTATGCAGAACTCTGTCTCAGACCATCTCAAAATTCCTTATCCCCCCCCCAAAAAAAAAAACAAAATCTTATATCCGAATATGTATGATAACTTGATCTATGCTATATTTCATATAAATAACAGCTTACCATTGTTGGCATACCCGCTCAACCTTTATAAAAGGAAGTTTGTGTCTAAAATGAGCTATCATTTCAGTGTTTCCATTTCAGTAATCATTATCCAGGTATCCAGTCTATTATAAGACTGTCTTTCTCATATTATAAAAAAAAATATTTAGTACTTTGCCTACAAATACAACTGCATGAGATAAACAAATATGCCAGATGGCATTAAGTGTCATAAAATACTGCACTTCATGAACATTTCTGGGAAAATGCCATCTTTTACAGGATTTATGCCCTGTTACATGATTCAGCATAACTTAACAATTCATCTAGAAGTGTAGAGTTAAAAGGCAGATAAAGACTAGGTTCCCTCTAAGGTTTATGTTTATGTCTTGAGCCTTATCTGCATATTGCAGTTAAATAAGATCTTACATTCTTCTGAGTCCTTCCTCAGAAATTAATGATGTTGTATATCCATGCTAGCCTTTCTTGAATGCTGTTGTTTTAACCAACAGCTTGCATTGTCCTTCCTCAGTATATTACATGATGCTCATGTCTATGCCAGCTACTTTTGTAACCTTGCTGTCTCTTCAGGGATTATACTACCTCCATCCCTAAGTACCTAAGTGAAATATATTTCCATATGTTGATCTTGAGCTGCTGTTTATTCCTGATGTTCATATTATGCTCTATTATACTGTATCTGTTATACAATGCACTGACTTTGCATATTTCAGAAATGACGCGTGTTGGTTATTTTAAACTGTTATTCACGGCCTATATGTTGCCATGTGTATCTGTGACTCTTAAATCACTTTATGTATTTTGTATTTTTCTGTGGTTATCTATATTTATTTTAACCTGCTGCACTGAAGTTGTATGGATTCTTAATGAACTGATGTTAAGTAAAATAAATAAATTAAGATAAATAAAACAAACCATTATACTACACCAGTTTTAAGAAAATTATTACACAAATATATTTTTCTGCAAGTGTAGGATGAGAACAAAATGTAGTGATAGCGGGGAGGCAAATTCTAGGAAATAGCGCAGAAAAAATAGAAGGGGAAAGGGAGAGCAAGGGGGAAATCTAAAGGAGGGAGGCAGGTTAGACGCATGGTTCAGGGGGGAATCTAAAGGATGGAGGCAGGTTAGACACATGGTTTGGGGGAAATCTAAAGGAGGGAGGCAGGTTAGACACATGGTTCAGGGGGGAATCTAAAGGATGGAGGCAGGTTAGACACATGTGTTGGGGGAAATCTAAAGGAGGGAGGCAGGTTAGACACATGGTTCAGGGGAAATCTAAAGGAGGGAGGCAGGTTAGACACATGGTTCAGGGAGGAATCTAAAGGAAGGAGGCAGGTTAGACACATGGTTCAGGGGGAAATCTAAAGGAGGGAGGCAGGTTAGACACATGGTTCAGGGGGAAATCTAAAGGAGGGAGGTAGTTAGACACATGGTTCAGGGGGGAATCTAAAGGAGGGAGGCAGGTTAGACACATGGTTCGGGGGGAATCTAAAGGACGGAGGTAGGTTAGACACATGGTTCAGGGGGTAATCTAAAGGAGGGAGGTAGGTTAGACACATGGTTCAGGTAAAATATTACTGTTGCACAATTGTATTCCAAAAGAATTTAGGTGGGTTGGTAGGATGAAAAGGAGTAATACAGTATACATAGGGACTATATCTGGACTAATTCTGATAACAGAGGGCTACAGACTGCTACAGGAAGCCAGTAAATAGACAGGTCTACCCAGATGGGATTTGTTTGTGTAGGGAAAAATAATATGAGTTAAAATCTTTGGAGTTTATGAAGCAGAAAACACAGGTACTGGGGACCTTTGAAATAAGTTGGGAAACTCATAAGTTTTTAGAGAAGAGTGTCCATGTCAAATGCAACGAGGATTAGAAAAAAAGAGAAAGAAAGAAAGAAAAGAAAATAAAAAAAATAATAAAGGGAAGAAAAAAGAGCAAGAGATTTCGATGACTGTTTGAAGCGATGGAGACAGGAACTAAGATTTGCAGTTACGGGAGACCGGAGTCACAGAAGAGATAAGGATTTCATGAATATTTTAACATTACATTTGCTTTAAACTCAAGCTAAGTAGCAGTGTTGAAAAGTTGGTAATAGAAAGAGAAGGTGGAACACAAACTGAAAGGATCAACTCAGGGCAATCGAGGGCATCAGAGGATGGAAGGGAATGACGACAGTATCGGGTAGATGCAGAATGATAGGTATTAAAATAAGAATGATTAGCAAAGTATGCATCAGACAGAAAATGTTACATAGTAGAAGCATCCTAAGAGGAAGAAGAGATGAATGACTCAAAGCATGAACTAGTCATACTGATGTTTGATTTAAAAGATGGATGGGAGGTGGTGGCCCTATTGGCCGACTGCAATAGAGCACCTGATGAAAAAAATGAGGGATAATGACATAATTGTATGCAGAGATCAAGTGTAGGCAAATTCAGAAGACCTGTGTTAATGTGGAGAGAAACAAGCCAAAAACAGGTGAGTACCCTTAACAAAGGCAATTGATGGGTGACAGACAAAGAGAAATGCTAGAAGATTTGGAAAAAGCTGGATTAAGGTGAATAGAAAAGATCCTGATATAGAAAGCTAATATGCTTTAAATGGTCTTTAACAACATGCTGAAAGTGGTGGGGACGCTGCAACGGACTGGAAAGAAACAATAACTGCATAGCCCTTGTTTCTTAGTGCAGGTACAGGAAGGATATCTATGATAGGGGTGTACTACAGCCTACCAGCTATGACAGAGGTATACTTCAACCTGCCAGCTATGACAAAGTTGTAATGCAGCCTGCCAGCTATGACAGAGGAGTAGTGAAGCCTGCAGCTATGACAGAGGTGTAATGAAGCCTGCCAGCTATGACAAATGTGTAATGCAGCCTGTCAACTACAACAGAGGTGTACTGCAGCCTGCCAGCTATGACAAAGGTGTAATGCAGCCTGCCAACTACAACAGAGGTGTACTGCAGCCTGCCAGCTACGACAAAGGTGTACACAGCCTTCCAGCTATGACAGAGGAGTAGTGAAGCCTGCAGCTATGACAGAGTTGTACTGCACCCTGCCAGCTATGACAGAGGTATATTGCAGCCTGCCAGCTATGACAAAGGTGTACTGCAGCCTGCCAGCTATGACAGAGGTGTAATGCAGCCTGTCAACTACAACAGAGGTGTACTGCAGCCTGCCAGCTACGACAAAGATGTACACAGCCTGCAAACTATGACAGAGGAGTAGTGAAGCCTGCAACTATGATAGAGGTATACTGCACCCTGCCAGCTATGACACAGGTGTACTGCAGCCTGCCAGCTATGACAGAGGTGTACTGCACCCTGACGGCTATGACAGAGGTGTACTGCAGCTTGCCAGCTATGACAGAGGTGTATTGCAGCCTGCCGGCTATGACAGAAGTGTACTGCAGCCTGCCGGCTGTGACAGAAGTGTACTGCAGCCTGCCACCTACAGCAGAGATGTATTGCATCCTGCCAGCTGTGAATGAGGTGTACTGCAGCCTGTTGGCTATGACTGAGGTGCACTGCATCCTTTCAGCTATGACCAAGATGTACTGTAGCCTGCCAACAAAGCCAGTTAAAACAAGTGTTGAAAGACTAGAATAACTAACAGTAGAAGAATTGTAATGTAGAGTATAAGTAATTTATACCTGTGCTATCAAGCCTTATAAAATAAAAGGAAGGACATGTACTCAGGTATGAAAGTCAGCAAAGCATTAGGTTGAGGGGGGCTATTATGGAATATATGCAGGATAATTTATTTTATATTTACTTAATTTTGGTTTGAAAATAGACCCATTTAAGCCACTTTTGAGGTCCACTGGAAGAAAAATCTAAGTTTTACTTGTACATCTTAAGAGAACTCGGCAACATAAAATACTACAGTAAAAAATAAATGAACAACAGAAAGTCTTACTAATATTAAGAAATTATTGGAATATGTTACTGGTATTCAATGGACAGAAAATTGGTGAGGAACAATAAATCACACTCAATTAAATGCAACACAGAAACTATATTACCAAGCACTGAACTAGTGTTTCATCCGGAATGGTGCCTGCCTTATGCCTGTTGTTTGCTGAGTTAAACTCTGACTCCTTGAAAAAGCCATTGTTGAGACTAGATGGGTGGATAAAATATGGACTGTTATGATATAACTGGTTATTTAAGTGGGCACAAACCATTTTTCTGATGCTAGTTGTCCCAAAGGGTCTTAAACATGCAGTCACAGTCCGTTTTTCTTTTGTAGACAAACACCCAAAACATGGTAATTCTGACACCCAGAAGTGAATTTAAAAGATGAAGCCTATCAGAATAGCCCTTGGAAGCCTGAGTTCTGCACAAATTTCAACTTTAGTGATATAACTGGTCATACGTCAGTGGCTGGTCCATGGATTCAGAAAGCCTTTTGATTTTAGTAGTGCATTTACTTACCTGGTATATGTCTACTCATTGGCAGTTCCAGGGTAAAATTATAACATGGTCTGGAAAGGGGTTCTATTTTCTTTCAAAAGTTTTTTTTTTGTGATGCTGAAATCATCTGTAGAACTTTTCCGTACCTTCAGTAAACTAAACAACATTCTTTTGAATAAGGTATGACCTCAACTGTGTTTATTAGTGAGAGTGAAGAAAAAGCCTTCCTGTTAAAGTGATGCCCATACAGCATATCTTATTGTTATTGTTTTTATGGTTTGTAGTTATATCCTAAATGTATCACAGTGGTTTACCTTGTTATCACTAAAGAAAATGCACCTGCAAGAATCAAACGAGTGCAGAATGCAACTAATGCTAATGAATTCAGGATGGTATGGAAACGTAGAACTCCATACAAATGAAACATATGGATTATTAACAGCACCCAAAACTGGAAAACAATTCAGAAGATTGTAAAATAGGTATTCTGCCTCTCCTGTTATTGCTCTGCCTCTCTTTAATCATGTCACTGTGTAGTCAAACTACCAGTGCTATTGAGTGCCAAAAACATATCTGATTAGCTTTGGATTTCCTTGTGCATGATCTCCTCATAAAATACTGCTGTATGGACTATGAATCCCAGACATTATCTCTATAGGCATATTAACAGAAAAATGGCACTTCTGAAGATAGCAACACACAGTGTGGTCAGCCATATACAGTGACGCATACGGTCAGGAAGACATGAGGACACAGACTATCCTCAGGGAAAAATCACAGAGTTCAAATGAGCATTATCGTTTTTTATTTTTTTGCTAACAATTTTTTAACAATTTAATAATTCTACCTAGAAAGTGAAGGGAAAGTATATTGAAATATTACATCATAGATAAGGTGGTGATTGATTTTTGTAAAAATGCAATCAGGTTAGCCACAAAAATGGTGTGAAGCAATGCAAAGGGAAGGTATAAGATAATTTGTAATAAGGGTGTAAATATTAACTGTTCATTGGGAGTGATCTGTAGCTTATCCAGAGTCTAGGGAAATAGAGAAGCTAGATGGGCCACAATACTTTTTTTCAGCTGTGAAAATCTATGCCATCATACTTTAGCTGCAAATGTATATGTAGGATAGGCACTAGCAGAAATAGCATAATGTTGGATGAACCACTTGTGAAACTGTATAGTTTATACTTAGGGATTAGCATGATGCCTAGAGATTAAAAAAGGCAATGCTGGTTCTCATTGCACAAAGTGGGACAGAGGAAGTAGCTCTATAACTACAGACTAGCCATTTCACTTCCATCCTTTGAAAAGTTACCCAAGAAATTCTGGGGCCTGTATTACATTATCAAAGTTTCAAAACTTCTAATCTGATATGGTCGACACCATATAATCGAAGTCTTGAAATATCGAAAATGTAATATAGCACAACAACCTACAAAAACAAACCATTTAAATGCTCTAAGAAGGCCTCACCCCTGATATAGACCCGAAATTCTGAGTGGTAAAGTACAGGAGTTAATGAATATAAGCAGTTTCCTATTTTGGAACTAGCAGGAATGCACACATCGGAGACTGTGTTAGCTGGAGTCACAGTAAAGGCTAAAAAGGCATTCACAGATCACAGACTTTTCAAAATATTGACACGCATAACATCAAACATCCTTGATCAAAATATTGCAACACTGAAATTTTAAAAAGTGGAATGTGGGTAAATTGACAGACATGTTTTTTACATGGGGGGTGCCCTTCCCCACACCTCCTGTTAATTATATATCAACTTCAAGGTTATAGTACAACTTAGAATGGGCAAACCCCCTCTCCCTGCTCCACAGTGATGTTGCACAACCACCTGTTTGCACTGTGTGATGTTCTACCTTTTGCTTGTTACAGCTTTCAGCGTTGTGGTCTTTCAAGCAAATAAGCTCAATGTTATGAGTGTCAGCATTTTGGAAAGTTGATATTCTAAGCTAAATCCGGACATAATATATCTGAATTTTAGTTGCATCATTAGCAGCATGCCTCAGAGGAGATTACTTGGAAAATTAAAGAGGTTGAGAGGGGTAGTACAGTCTTGGGTAGGGACTGGCCAGGTGTAATGGTTGCCAGGTACTGGCCAGGTGTAATGGTCACTGGGTACTGGCCAGGTGTAATGGTTGTCAGACTCAATACCCTTGAACTTCTTATGATTCTAAAGGAGGTGAGACAAACAGCTGAGGTGAGTAAGAATCCATTGATCTAGGATCCATATGGTAGGATTTATAAGAGAACTGTAAAATAAGAAGTCAGTTACTAGCAGAATGCCACAATGTCTGGTGCTAGGACCACTCATGTCAGACTATTTATGTTAAGACAGGACATGTGTGATACAGAACAATTCATCCTGTTTACTGGTAGCACTAAAAATGAAATGGCACTTAAGAATATAGATGCCAAGCTGAGTTATCATGCAATGAAGTTTGAAACACCAACAAAAGGTGGAAGACACAGTTCATTTTGAAAAAAATATATATAAAGCTTTTCACCTTAGTAAGTGGAAGAGAACATGGTATGTGAAAACACACATGGTTGATGGAGGTAGAAAAAAATATGGGTGGCAGAGTTTCCCCTCAGCAGGATCAGATTTTTTTATTTTGTAAAGTGTAACAGTATCAAAAAAATGCTGCAGTAGCTCCCTGATACTGAGGACTGTAGAGATACAAGTGTTGATGTCTGCTGTACAGATAATTTTCAAGACCTCATATGACATTATGTTAAGTTATAGAACCCATACTGAGAGATGGATATCAGACTGATCAAGGCTCTTTACTGCAGGGTGCCAAGGCAGTGAGGTGTATGGATTTCTAAGAAAGACTGGCAGCAATTTAAATCATGGAAAAGAGAATCTTTGATATGGATGAACCATTTCACCATACTGGGGTGGATAAGGGTTGTCAGTGTTACTGTGTACACTAAAGAGAACGCATTGTGAGGAAGGTGCAAGAAGTAACTAGAAGAGAAATGGAAACTTTTATTCTTATAAACACATTTGATGTTTCAGTGATGGATCACTCCCCTTATGAAACCATTATTGGAGCTTGCCTGAGACTTCTTTTTGCCCAGTATTATTTTGCTGCTAAATTTTCACAGTTTATTACATATACAGCTGATGAAAATGTAAACAACCTAACTGCACTGAGACATTACATCATATCAAACAATAATGACATTACAAGTAGTATGTATAATTCTGGTGATATTAGCTATTGTTATGTCCCTTTATGAACACAAGAAAGATTTCCAGATTTTAATATTTCACAAACAAAACAAATTGCCAGAATTAAGATGATGTCATGTAATATGTCACACTGTGACAGAATAGGGACACATATGCAAAGTCTGCACAATTTTTGAGATTTCTAGGTGGATTCCCCCTACCTCTTCTCTTGGCATTTTGAAAACATGCTTAGTAGTAGAAGTGTGGGACACTGCTCTCTGGGTTATGGGGTTTAATGGAGAGAGAGAGACGTCAGTGACACTTCTCTGATGGCTGAACAGTCTGGGACGCTGCCATTAAGCTCCAGGATTCTAACTGCATTGGCTGTATATCATTTGAATTACAATGTCAATGTTCATTTTGGTGAGTGTGGAATAAATACAAGTTTGAGTTTTATGGAATGGCAACTTTTAAATTATCAAGATGCAGCTTTGGTGTGGTTATTGTCCTTGGGCAGGATACATAGACAAAATTATTTTAACAAGTTTAATTTATTATGAAACAAATTAATATCTGTTGCTATGTTCATTAATACATATATACACAATTAATTTTCTGAGGAGGGGTGGGTGGGGTAATGGTTAAGTTGTTGGTACAAAACACAAACAGTGTGCAGTTTGAGTCTCACAGGGAATTGGCTGGGCTTAAAAAAAAATGGCTCGCAAGGGCAGTTAGCTTAGTACTAATCTATGAACCTATGGAAAACAGCTTTGTTGTTTTAAGTAGAATTTTTACTTGAGAATGTGCTTGCATATGTTTAATTTTTGCTGAATAACTAAAGATATACTATTTTACTAGGTAGCTGACAAATAGTACAGCCCTCCTTCTGCTGCTGTAGAGACAGAGGACTAGATCCAGAAAAATTTGTGCTTATCTACTAATGCAAAATGTTGCTAGGCATGGTACAAGATATATGATGTGGATGCACAAAACTGGAATAGATTAATGCATTAGCTAGTTGTGTGAGGTGACATCTGTTTGTAGTTTACAGGTACAGCACTAAAGCTCAAGTATCAGAAATGCAAGATGACCTGGATTTGATTAGTAGCTTCAGTGGTGGAAGGGCTGGGGTGAGGAGGACGAAGGTGAGTGACCAGTGCACTGGAGATGATTTAGAGCTAGGATGGCATGACTACAAGAATAGAGAATGTCTTGCCCTTACCACAGTGTTGTAATGAATGTGCCAATGGTCTCATGCTCTCATTAGGGAAAGAATCAGACTGGCTCTCACCCCAGCAGGATGAATGAATGGACTGAAGGCAAAATTAAGAGGTGGTCAATACTATTCATGCAGATGGAAAAAAATCTAAACTACACGCTGAAGTTCTTGCCACATTGATGTATCAGACAGCATATAAGGCATGATAATCCATAAAACAAAGATCTAATGTGCTTTTAGGATTCCAGGTCTAAAAACTGCTCCAACTACACACATTTACTCCCCTTAGACCTACACTTCCTGAAAAACCTTCTACTACAACCCAAGGCTCTACTCACAAGCCACATCAACTCTCATTACCCTTAGAATCAAGCTCCACAGCACTGCACATGCTCTGTCACACCAACTCTCATTACCCCTAGAACCAAGCTCCACAGCACTGCACATGCTCTGTCACACCAACTCTCATTACTCCTAGAACCAAGCTCCACAGCACTGCACATGCTCTATCACACCAACTCTCATTACCCCTAGAACCAAGCTCCACAGCACTGCACATGCTCTGTCACACCAACTCTCATTTCTCCTAGAACCAAACTCCACAGCACTGCACATGCTCTATCACACCAACTCTCATTACCCCTAGAACCAAACTCCACAGCACTGCACATGCTCTGTCACACCAACTCTCATTTCCCCTAGAACCAAACTCCATAGCACTGCACATGCTCTGTCACACCAACTCTCATTACCCCTAGAACCAAGCTCCACAGCACTGCACATACTCTGTCACACCAACTCTCATTACCCCTAGAACCAAGCTCCACAGCACTGCACATGCTCTATCGCACCAACTCTCATTACCCTTAGAACCAGGCTCCACAGCACTGCACATGCTCTATCACACCAACTCTCATTACCCTTAGAACCAAGCTCCACAGCACTGCACATGCTCTATCACACCAGCTCTCATTACCCCTAGAACCAAGCTCCACAGCACTGCACATACTCTGTCACACCAACTCTCATTACCCCTAGAACCAAGCTCCACAGCACTATACATGCTTTCCCCTCTTAGGCACCTGCTCTTTGGCAAGCTCTCCCCAGTGACATTAAGGAAATCAGTATTTTCTCCAAATTCAGAATGCAACTAAAAAGGCACTTCATCCAAGCCAAATGCCCGTGCTTCATCGCAGGATGTACAATCTAACTTTTCTCCTCTCCAAGTCTCTTCTCCCCTCTTTAGAAACTAATGTATATATTGCATATTATGCTCTGCCTGTTTGTACATTGCATTGTGCCTGTTCACTAGAATGTATATAGACATGTTTCTATGTAATTAGTCTGAGCTATTCTGTTATTGCTTACGTTTTTGTATTTTTTGTAAAATGTTCTGTATTTCACCTGGACTGAGCCTGGATTTGGTCAGTATCAATAAGTGCACTACCCTGTTTAACAAATACAAATAAATAAAACAGATGAACACAGGAACAGAAACAGCTACAACTAGTATGGCATATGAAATAGATCAATTTGAGTTGCTTAAACCCAAAGATATATATTGGTTTTACATGGCTGTAGATCCCATAGCTAAATTTGACAACTATTAAATATGAAGATAGAAAGCTGGTTTCCAAAAAAATGAGAGAGTGTAGAGATGAAGAGAGAGTGTAGAGATGTAGCCATACTTTAGAAGAACTTTAGTGTAAAGAAGCAAATGTCATTTGAAAATTATGGCCATGTTGTATGGGAAGATAACTTACTACGTCTGCGAGACCAAGCCAGACTAAAATGTATCTATACAGCATCTATAGAAGCATCACCTTAGCTCAGTCTTCACTTAAACAGTCTGAAAGGTGTAGACTCATACTTGTGTATAAAATGCCTGTGATTCCCTGGATATTAGTATGCAACAATGCTGCACCAGGGGAATGGAGTGGTAGGGACACATTATCTGGATGAGATGTGAACATTTCCCTTCTGCATATCATTTGGAGATGTAGACATGGAAACAAACATACCACTTTGATAATTACTGAAGATGTTAAGCACCATTAAGGAGTAATCACTTCTACATTCCATATAACCTGTTCACTAACATAATTGGTAACTAGTTACTGTATCTCTCCAGGTCATAAATCACTAGATAAATAAATAGCTAGCTAATTCTTTATATACATTTTATCCCCGAACAGTCCATGTGTCATCAGCTATTTTGTTTAGTGGACAAAATTATTTATCTTGCTTTTGGCTTTATTATAGTATTTTAGTACGTAGTGTATGGATTTATTTTGCTTTTCTAGTAATTCTGTTCAGGAAACAAAATGCATTTTTAATGCTGTAAATAATGTGGACAGTTACTAAAACAAACCCAGTTTTTAAGTAACTGGGTTAATTACATTTTATTTTTGCATTACATTTGGAAAAAATATGCAAAACTGCATATTATATTTTAGGTAACAAAGCTTGGCGTAGGCCCCTGAGCAATTTTAGCACTGTGTTTTTATTGGTTGCTACCACCCTGCTGCTTAGGAACTCCCATTCAATGGCTGCCAGGTCATCAGCCTACCATATGCCCATTAGTGAGCTCACAGTTTTGACAATGCAAATGCAGGGCATATACACCACCTGCCAGGCTCCCAGCTGTTCCATACATCTGACATAACTTTTAAATGAGCAAAATGAAAAATAGTATGTAAAAAAAAAGCTAGAAATAGCAACTGTTTAAAATATGTGCTTCTTTCCTCTTTATCTATTACAGGTATAGTTGATCTTTGTTGTTATGAAGCATATCTGTAGAGCTTCAATACAGAACTATATGAAATACTTACTATTAATAACTGTGGCAGTGATAACTGTGAGTACAGTAAAGGTCGCACAGTGAAACCTGACTAATTTTGGCACAGCTTTGTGAAGGTGTCAGCACAAATCCTTCTTTCACAGTTCAGTTATAAGGCCTTGTGAAAGCTAAGAACATCCATTCATTAGGGGTATCAAATGAAAATAATTCATAAAAGTTAAGCTATTATATTTGAATTATTTTAGTTATTGTGAATAATAACCAAAGCATCACACAAAAATAATGACCTGTTAGCGATATAATGCAGACGCTGTACTATTCATATACAGGAACACTGTGTGGTTTTGATCTTATTAAGAATTAATACACTGCAAATACTAATAATATTTGGTGGAACATATGCTTTGATAAAGCACAGCATAATAAACATAAAATAATTTTATTAATTTATGCCCTCTGCTTTGCTTTCTTTGTGAGTTGCAAAATAACTACAGGTGGGATGTGTATCATCTGGTGTACAAAACCTTAGTCTTATAACTAACTCATGTGGCTCATGTTGCCAACATACATTCCACAATTAGCAGGTAAAACACATAAGTTATTCTTCCCTCTGATTAAAAACTAATATAAAATATATTTATTTTTACAAAAGTTAATGTTTTAATAGTGAATTCTTCAAAAAACAAGCACATAACGAAAATAAATGAAAGTAAAGGAAAACATTGGATATTTTGTTTAATAATAACATCAATTTAACAATAATTCTACGAAGAGTTACCTGTTGTGCAAACTAAGTCTAATTTTTTGGGGAATCCCATAATATGGCATTTGCTAGGTATAACCCTACATTGAAAAGGAGTACACAAACACTACCTTAGGGGGACAGTCCCTGCATCTTATATCATTAGAACAGATCTACTCTTCTATGCTGGGTCTTGACATGACTTATCACTTTCTGTTAGTTTTGTAAACTGCAGAGCAGGTAAATCAGTTTGCAGAGCAGGGGGACAACAGTGCAACCCCTTCAAGGTGGATGAGTGAAGTAATATGGGGGCAGAGGTCTACAAACAGCATTTTCAGTGTGAGTTGATAGGTCATCTTGAGTGATGGGTTACTTTTTCCAGAAAACATATTTAAAGGTTGAGGTCATAAACATGACTTCATGAAGGTCACTTCTGAGTTACTGTCTTCCAAATAACATTAACTAATAGATAGTTTTTTTAGTTATTAACTTTTCCAAGTATCAAAAGATCCTTTACAGGTAAAATCTGGGTGGGGCCACCTTATTTACAGGGTATAACTATTGCTTGGCAGCAGTATACTAAATATTCTACTGCCAATGAGCCTACAGACTAATAAGACAACCAATTGTTGACGTAGCTGGTTTTCTACATTACCTGATCTTGCATTGTCCTCCCCAGATCCTTCACATCCTTCATGTTTATGGCATTCTTTCCTCCCTTTTCCTTTCCTTTCTTCTTGTTCTTCTTCTTGAACAAACATTTCTTGCAGACACAGAAGCAGCAAGTCAGTACCAAGATGATTGCAACAATAGCTATGGCGATAATGGCCCATTGTGGCACTAAAGGATACCAGAAGAAAGAAGGAGAAAAGATAAATCACTTTGTTTTCTAGTCGGATGAAAACAGGAAACAGTGGGTGTAGGTCAAATAATTTTGAGTATGAGGACTTAAAACAACAGTGGTATCATTCCATGTCATATATGTTTCATATTACATAACAAAATATGTTCCATTGCATTTTCTACTACGAAGCATTTTGTAGTAATATTGGTGATACATATCTCATAGTCTCCTTATGACCATTAATTAGAGTTAACTTTGCCTCCCATCTGTTTTCTAATAACAAGGGTAACATTAAGGGGTAAGGGATAGTTGAGAGAACTCTGAATCGCCAATAGTGAACTCACCTGGGGTGAAAGTCAGGTACACAATCAGTAAAATCTCCAAATATTTTGGCAAAGGAATGAATAATCCAGTGGGCTGTTGCCCCAGGGAAGAATGAACTAGTCAAAAGGGTAGCCAAGAAGGAAACTTGATAGTCATTTCAGGGATTAGGGATCCTCACCAAGAAGATGACTCAACAAAAAATATTTTACCAAAATTGGCAAATGGCAAAAATCTGACAGTGGCCATCAAATCCCAGAAATATTATTTTCTGTGAGAAGTGTAAAGAGTCTCCCACACCCCATATAGGGGAATTGTATCCCATAGTCTCCCAAATTGTATTAGCAGCCCTGAAGTCAGTTCATATTGAGAAAAAAATGCCATCTCCCCATTACAGTGACCTTTGTCACAATGCACACAACCCTAACCTCCTTAGTGTTTGAAACAAGTATACATCAATTACTAGTTTAGTTAGTAACATATCTGAAGATTTCGTCTTCAAATAAAATATATCATCTGATGCACTGTCAATGAAAACAACCTCTCTCAACAGTCTATTTGCCAGTATTATTCATATTTCATAAATTAATTGAATGGCAACACAACTCTTTCCATCCCTTCATGCCCACTGAATTTTAGAGAGGTCCCCCTATTAAATGAAGTAGCTCGTAGCACATACACATTTTCCATCATTGTATGGTATCATGAGCACCATCTCTCTCTTGCTTTTAATTAGAGCCAGGCAGACAAAAACATGTCACTTGAACTTTCAGAAGCTATTGCACTGCAACAAACTGCAGTCACTTTGTCGATAGCCAAATTTTGAGAGAACTGGAGGTGGGGCTACTGGTCAACTTTCTATTCTGCTGCAGTGAGTACATATTTATCATACTCTGAACTCTAATTATCATTTAGAAATGAATACAATGATTAGACACTGCAATCAGCATATCCATTGTAAATCAAGCATCAATAGTGCAAAAAAGTATGCTTAGAAACAAGAACTTAGCTTTTTTGCTAAAAATAAATTGATGGCACACCACAATTAGGAGTGAATCCATCAGTACCCACACCTGAATGTGAGTTACTCCAGTGTTATACAATGGACCCCAATTAACATTTAGAAAAGTAAACACTTATAGGACACAGCAACCAACAAGTCTACTGTAAATCAAGCATTGCCGATGTAAAAAGAACAGTCAGAAAGAAAATCAAATCCCAGCGGATGTAATTGGTAAAATTAAATGCTAAAGCTGCCATGTCCCTCTAAAAAAATCACATGATAACAGCAACACATGAATAAAGTACTGTAGACATGCAGCCTCCTCATCACTTAAAAGAAAAAAAGTGGTACAATACTACAACCAGGCTGATGTACAATATAGATATTGGCATGAACATGCTATATGCATATGCAGTGCATCAATTCCATATCTTATAAAAGAGACAGGAGATGGAAGATGACTATAGTCCAGTCATAGAGTTAAATTTTAAAAAGCTAAAACATTTCTTTCTTAAATAATGTCATTGTACAACAGCAATAATTTACATTTAGTTGTCAGTGATGCTGGATTTACACAAAGCTGGATTTGTATGAGTACTGGGCCACCACCCTCGATATTAGACCACACCAGCCATGGGTAAATCCGGCATTATTCACAACTGGATGTGAGTTACTGCTAAAGCAGAAAGCCACTTATTAGGTAACTTTCTTACCTGTAGAAAAATACAGGACTGAGTAAGAAAGATGGTCAATTTGCAGAAGCATCCCATTTGTTGAAATGAGAATAGAAATAAAAATGCTTTAGAAATATTAATTTTGGAAAAGGGAACATGCCATCTCATTAAAGGTAATTTCAGCAAAAGCAAAGAAATTAAAGGCCATTATTGTCGATAGTGGACATTGCCTTTTTCGCCACTGTTGTGTGACTTTGGAGTTGGTATAAATAATTCTAGCAAGTATGAGAGGTGCAAACAAAAAAATCTTTAAATGTTCTTTGAAGGTGCTTTTGGAAAACTGCTTTTGCATTTTTTGCATTCACCAAAACTATCTTCGACGAATCCACATAAACCCTTTGGAAAATAATCCTTCATTAAATTCCATTAGTATACAAAATCCAAATATATATTCACAAATATCCTTGCATATTCTTGATTTTCCACATCTTACATTGTCTTGATACTACAAGAAACTCAAAGGTACAATTATCTCTGCATTCACTAGCTTTAGGCAAAAACATATAAAGCTTTTGAGCTTCAAGACAGCTGCCAATTTTCTTTAACAGAACCGCAGAATGAAAAACAAAGCAACTTCATAGGTATTAGCTAGGTTTGCAGTCCAGGAGACCATTGAAGAATCTAGTCCAGATTCTAGTTGCTCCCAGTCACTGTCTGGTTAAGAGACTTGCTCAAGATCACACAGTAGGCAAGCAAAGGCTGCTGCAATCAAACCATCCGCCACTGTAATTACAGCTTACAGCCTTAACTCTCGGAGCCAACTATTTCTATTCAATTTAATGAAAGTAAGTATAGAATGCAGTTGACAAGACTGTCGTTTATTTTCTTAAATATAATACAGCTAGTGGATATGAAGCATGTACATTCATTGATTAAATATTATGAACGTGCATTTCTTCCCATAATGTCTTCCAGGTATTCTAAAGGATTTAATGCACTGACTTTCCTGCTAATATTGAAGAATACAACTGTAAGTGACATAATTCACTACAAAAGCCTTTAGGCGGAATTCAATAAAGCCTACACAGAGCAATTTGCCGTATAGGCATAGTGGCGTGGCCCCAACATGGAAAATGGCCGGTGAGCAATCCAGTAAACAGAGCAGAGGGGTGTGTACAAGCGTGTGGACACAGAAGTGTCCATGGAATGCAAATCACCTCATAAGCTGGTGAAATCCAGGCAAATGAGGTTGATTTGAGATCCAAGAAGCAGAAAGGCACCTATGTAGGTGCCGTGCTGGTGTCAGAAATGTACACAGAAAGAAACTGCGTACCGGAATGTAAATTTTAAATAGGGGCTATTGATGGCCAAAAAGAAGGTTGGATCCTGCACTGTAGGCATGCAGATGGCCAAAACTATGGCCAGTGAGTCCAAAAAGCAAAGCACATAAATAAAAAATATTAAAATTTTTTTAATAGCTATATTATGTTTGCGTGGCGAGCAGCAACGCACAAACTTGCCGTTATGCAAAAAACAAAAATAATTGAAAAAACAAAAATAAGACATTTGCAAAAATAATGCATGATAGTGCTCTGTATGCAGAGTATACAATGGTAGATTGCAGTGGCTGCTAAGGAGACAGGCCCTGGAGTACTGAAGTATCCAGGGTATATTCAATTAGGTGTATGCAAATGAGCTGGGGTTACTGAATACCAAAAAGGGCCACTGTGTCCGCAGATACAACATGTGGTAGGGCTAGAACCATGCAGGTAGTAGAAGAAGGGGTAGCTGACATCAAAAAGGAGTGTGTCATGGTATGTTTAAGCGGTTTGTAACTCAGCGGGGCCCATTTCTGCTCAGCAAGCACAGCTAAGTAGGGGTGTGTGTCCGATGCTGCTGAGCTGTGTTTAGTCCCATGGCACATGTTTTAGCTGACTGAAGAAAACCTGAGCATGCCTGAGCATGGGGGAGAGTCCAAACTGCTGAGCACTGTTTATACTAGAGCCATGGGTTTCTCTGCCACTCTTCAGTGCTTAGCAGTGAAAGAATTAAAAAAAAAAAAAAAGGAAATAGCTAGGGGAAGCCAATCAAGTAGAAATGACTGATAAGCCCTGGCCCATTCAAACCCCCAATGATATACCTGTCAGGTGGAATACATCATAGTGAGCCAATCACACAGCACACCACTATAAAATATGCTTACACCCTACAATCTGATTTTTCCCACATACTCTGCACCATTGGAGTACACACTTGGGAATTTTAACTGATAGGATGGTAGGGGTTGCTGCTGCTCTACTACATCTGTATGCGCTAGAGGCTGAGGGCAGTGCTGATGCTGACAACAAGCCCAGACTGAGAAGGAGACGAGTGTTCAGGCCCTGAGATAAGAAAAGTTAGTGGAAGAAGGGGCAGTGGAATTAATGAGTTAGCTAAAGCTGTTTGGTTCTGAAATGAGGGGTGTGGTTTTCTTGCTATAAATTTAGCACTACTGGAGGTGGGTGAGAATTGGGGGCAGGGAGGGGTGCAGAGCGAGCCGGAGAGCAGTGAGGGTGAGCGCAGCAGGGCTTAAACCGACCACAAGGTTTCTTCGAGTCTGGGATTGTAAGGTAAGTAGAATAGGGTTTTACAATAAACTGTTTGTTTTTTCTTTGGCTTTTTAGGGGTTAGAAATGCATTCTTTAAAGCTTCGAATCTATATTTTATGGTATGTTTACCCCAATTTTTATGCTAGTGGAGGAAGTCCTTGGTTTGTGGCCACCAGAAATCACTTGGCATAATCTACTGGAAATTAGCCAAATAGTGTAAAAGGTTTAGGGAGATTAATTTAAATGTAAGGGGTGACCTAATAGTGCTGTAGACCCACTTCAGCATATACAATGAGTTACAATAAAGTGATTGTAAATATATTAACCTTTTGGACTTTGTGGGAACATGGGTAAAATTCTTGGCTAGGTTTATAAATATCTCCAGGCCAATAGCCTAGCATCATCCTATGAACCTATGAACCTATATAAGCTATATTGTTTGTAACAGAACTGTAATATAGTCTACAGGTATGGCCTTAATTTATGTATACATGTGCCCTGTAGCTTCTGTAGCACCTACATACCTCTCAAGCTGTCCACAAGGGGTAGTATGGGCCAAGCTGTAACACATACAGGTACACAACTACAGGGAACTATTACATATCAGGGGAACATATCTGACTACCAAGGTGTAATGTGCACCGATGTAGTGTGACAGTGCTATTGAGATAAATCACAACATGCATGACAGAGATAGTAGGTGAACTGTGCATTAATACTTGGAATACTTGAAATTGTGGTGTACACATTTAGCCCCTAGTGTATGGGAATATGTGTGACCATATCAGAGTGCTGGGTTGCCTAACTGACCCATATACAGTTGCAGATGATATATTTGCAGTCTATAACCATTAAAGTTTCATACTTGCCTGCAGCAGCGTAACTATGTTCAGGAATGCATATAGCTGAAATGCAGTGGTCAACACAAGGCAATCCTGAGATAAACACACTATTATACCTAAGCTATTACTATTCTATGTTCAGATCTTAGTGCAGAACAAATATTATAATGCATTATATGTTGCAGTACAGCTCTACAGCTACACTTTAGCACAACAGTTTTTTATCAGTTAATCTTCAGTCACTTCATGGTATTATTCCAATATTTACTTCACAGCACTTGTAATCCTCAATTTCTTGACCAACAGCCCCAAATACACACACATTCTACAAGACAGCTTTATTAGGGGTGACATGAAACATTGATTGTATACATTTAACAGTCTTTATTGATGAACACTTTAGATAATGCAGGTGTTGCAAAACAGCTGTCATTCCACAATTTATGCAGTAGTAACTTTGCTTCCTTAACAATTTTGAATGCAGTTGAAATCTTTATTTCCTTAACAGTGTGACTGTGGTTGAACATTGTTTCCTTACAATTATGAATGCAGTTGAATTTGTCCTGAACATTATGAATGCAGTTTACTTTATTACTTTAACATTATTAATTAATACATATAAACTTTTATTTCTTTAACATTATTAATGCAGTTGTAATGTTCTTTCCTTAACATTAGCAGGTTTCATGCATTCATCTGTATTGAACTGTACCTGGCATTACTCACTTATATTAGTCCAGGTCTATGACCACATTCATTGCAATATACTCAAAACAGAATATACCTACCGGCAGTTACTACTGTACTCTTTTTTATTTATATTACTATAAATTACAAGATATATCTGTACACATCACACTCACAGAGCAACCTGACCAGGTGTCCTGCATGGGCCTCCAGATTGTGAGCTTTCTTCTCTGCAGCTGTGGGGATAGAAAAACACCATCATGCGTACCTGTCTATCACATATTCATACTAGAATTTGGTAAAACAATGCTTACAATACTTGCAAACTTGTGGGGCATTGTCAGCTTAAGCATCTTGGATCCATGTGTCTAAGAGATCCCCCTTCCTATGCTTCAGATCATCATAATGGTGATGCACCCATGCCAGCCAGTCCCAGGCCTCTGATTTGTATTCTGACCCCTGGTACTGATCCCACAGCAGTCAGATGTCATGGTCTTTCAGAAGGAGTCCAACCATGACCCTGGACTCCAAATGCCCCACTGCTGCACCCAGAAGTGCACACCCTCTCCAACTCCTACCATAGTCTCTGCCAAGATCAGACTCCAACAGATACTGGCTGTATTCAATATGTTGCACTTAAATTAAGGCTTTTTCCCACCCTTTGCCACCATTGGGCCATTTTTAAAAAGGCGGCGCCACACTTAGCATCGTGCAAACCTGAAACTGGCAATGCTTAGCAATGCTTAGCAGTGTGCAAACCAGCTTAGCTGAGCTGAGGACTGCTAAAACAGGGATTGCTTAGCAGTGCCCAAACCAGCTAAGTGGAGCTGCGTTTTGCTAAGTACTGCTAAAATGGGTCCTATTTAGGCACTGCTTGGCTTGGCTTAGTAGTGCTTAGCAGAGCTTAGCTAAGGGCAAACCACATTTAAAAAAAAGGAAACTAAAATTAAATAATTTTTTCATTCTTCTTCTTCTTTCTGCTTTTCCCAGTTAGGGGTCGCCACATTGGATCACCTTGTCTGCTCATGATCGGCAGTGGAGTTTTATAGTTTTGAGTTGCCAGTCCGGCACCCAACCTTCCACAGAAGGCACAAACACACACACACTCACGCCTAGGGCCAATTTAGAGTGTCCAATCCTTACTACTACTTTATTATTATGTATATGTATTGCACTTCTGTATTTCCTGAACTTAGGTATTTTGATTTCTTTATCTTGGAGTGTGTATTTGAAGTATTTAGACTTGTGTGTAACTGGATCTTTTGTCCTCGGGCCTTCACTGATAATGGGCTTCTGGCCCAGCTGGACTAACTCGGTTAACATATGTCATTACGTACATCAATAAAATAAAAATGAATTTATAACACTTTGCTATTAGATGTAAAACTGAATAGCCAGTCTGTATATTTGAACTATGTACCTACTGCACACAGGGCCATAACTCTAACCATTTAGCTACATGGATATGATGAGTACTGCTATACATTTCTATATAGCTCTCAGCTACATTTAAGCACTGCTAAGCATGGCGCTGTACCACGCAAACACACTCAACTATGTTTAAACATCACCTTTATGTTAAAATTAAAAATATCTGGTTTCTATTTTTAGATGTCTGGCACATATTCATTACTAAGCACTGCGCCGTGCAAACAAAAAAATAAATAAATAAAATAAATGAAAATGAAATATTTAACTTTTATATTTCAGTGCATGGGGTGTGTTAATCATCTCCGGACACTGTAACAGCCCCCCCACACTGAATCAGTAACCATGTTACATGGCTCTCCCTCAGCAGTGTGCCTTCATTAATATGCAAAGCATGCAGCCGAGGGGGAGATACAGACATGCTCATGGTACCCTCTGTGTAGGACTTATACTATTCCTACATGGAGTTTATTAAATCCCCACCTTTGTCTTTCATATTTCTTAAAATGTCTAGCCCTGACTTGTACACAATAGCTTATCATATTATTAAACTGTTTGGAACTGCAACATAAAACCTTGTGCCACATTATCTGTGTGCATTTGTGAATACAAACATAGTTCTGCCTGTGTAGCTTTATTAAGATTTCTTACATTTCTGTTTACTATGTGAAATGCACTGAAATCAACTGAGTATTATACATTAATTGACAGCTAATTTACTTACTACTTTGTGCTTTGCATATCCAGTTACATGTCTAAATGTTCTGAGAGATAAGTAGCAATTTGATAGATTCCTTATTTATTCATTTATTCTATAGTACTGGATACAATGAAGAAAATCTGGACACTTGTAAAACAGCATGTTGAGAACTGCAGCCTGAGAAAAGCTACTATTTTGACTGTCTTCATGTCACTTGATTCAATGATGTAGAGAAGCCTTGCAATCAAGATCCGCAAAACCTTAATGATGGCTGTTATTTGGGTCCTTGTAATTTTCTCAGCAATTCAGAATGGCACCACATTTAGTCAACTGCTCTCATAAAAGGCATTTCCACAATTACAAAGGAGAAAAGAAAAAAAAGGTGAATTAAATTTGACACTTTGACGTTAGAAAATATAAAAGGGAAAATAGGCAGGAAAAACAGAACAGGATTATTTATTCCAAGTAGCTAAATGGAGTGGAAATAATGAACAGAAGAAGCAGCAGTAGGCCCTGCGACTGAAAAGGGGTAATTATGGCAGTGTTTTGTGGAAAATCGAACAGCACTTCAAGTCCATGTTTTTATCGACAAGAGCTTTTTTCTTTTCTTTTTTTTTTTTTTAATTCTGAAGCTGCTAACTTTTGTTAAAAATGCTTAATTTTAATATACCAACCTGTTAAGTAAAGTGACTGTAATTTGAAGCACTAAGGACTCACTGACCTGTCTTAATTACATATTTTGTAATGTTCTGCATTGCATTCCATATCTTCACTTTATATTTGTCTTTCTTCTCAATATGTACATAGGATTATAAATTAGTTAATCACTGTTACTGCTGAGAAGGTTAGAATACCCTAACTTTTCTGCATACCCATTAACTGAACAGATTATTAGCATTTTGCTTAAGTTCTCAAGCACAAATGCTTCTACTCTAATGGCCTTTCAATATATTATTTAGGCACCGTGAACTTTAGTACCAGCTTTAAGTTTTTGCCCAGCTGTGGTAACAGAACCTGTTCTTTCTTTTTAATGAAGGAAATACATAACTGCACTTGAAATAAAGCAATACAATTGTACCACAAAAGAAATGTTGTATATAAATTGAAAATGTGGCAGACACCAGAAGCCCTGCAACATTTTAACAGGTTTTCACTGCTTATAGAAACTTATGACTCTTATTGTTACTAGCAAAGGGAAAGACGTGTTAATGAGGAGCAATGGTTCAGAAGAGGATTAGATATTCTCAGGGAAAATGAATGTCCACTCAAGCTATTTTACTTACAAACAAAGGTAGGAAAGAGGTAGTTTTGCTGGGGATCACACAGATGGTTGTAGCAATTTATTTGCGTAATATTTGCTGATTCAGTAGAACTGAAGATAAGTCTCTAGGCTTGTTTCCTTTGAGTTCTGCCACCATTATCCCATACTTCCATCCTGTCTTATTTAATTATAGTCTTTTACACATTTTTTATTCCCATTAGATAGCTTGTCAAGAGATAAGGGCCTGTACACCACAGTGAATCCCACAGCTATGTCTTCTAAATGTCTAAGCGCCTGATAAGCCAAACAGATAGGACAATGAAGGACCAGGCAAAGAATACATGAAACAAATAGCTCTGACAATGATTATAAATCCTGTCCATAAAAGGGTTAATGGTTAATGGAGGCACCCTGGGTGGAAGACCTAGGGGTAATGTGGTCCAGTGAGCACATGCTGGCTGGGCCATCCATCAAGCCTGATAACCTCAGTCTGAAAATGTTATGAGGAGACACCTTGTGGGCTCAACACATGCAAGGTCAAGGTGGTAGGAAAGGTATAATACAATGCCAACATGATAGCAAGAGTAGGATGGATTCAAACAGCCATGTTGCCTCACTAATTGGGGAAGATAGTTGAACTTACTTAGAGAAGTGCTGTCCAGATGTAGAAGGGCTGGCAGAATGTTATTTCACTCACATCAATTTCAAGGAACATGTTGGCACAGAAGGAAAAGTGACTGAAAGTCCTCTTTAGCAAATCACCTCTCTCAAAGCATGAAGATATTTTTCTTTTTCATAAATAAAGTGTGCTACAAGCAAATAGCACATTTCATTGAGCTGATGGCTGCCCTGAGGTTCTGTAACCATATAGCCCTCCTCTTTAAAATCATATCCCAAATGACTGCAGAAAAAAACAGGCACTTTATGAAAAGTGTACTTTATGAACATTTGATCAATGAATCTTTATGATAATGCTTTCTGGAGGATAAATCAATATAATGCTCCTCAATAAGGGTCTACAAATTAGACATTATCTGTTACTTTCAGTTAACATAGCCCAAGGATTATACTTCTCTAAATGGAAAGTCAGTCATTTCTGATCTGGTATACTTTGTCAGAACTACATTCTGCTTTGTATAAGATACTTTATTATTTCTTTACCACTCATGAAGTCTGCTTCTGCAACTTTATCTTTGATGTACTTATTTATCTTATGTGTATCTTTTTGTCACTATTTTGCTGAATGTAAGTATTATGTCACTGCTGATATGTGCATTTTTGTACCTCAGATACCCAGTTCATGATTGAAAAGGGTCAGTAAACCATCTCACCTAGTTAGATTACTAGAAATTACAAAAAGAAGGTACTGTGTTATTCCACGTAACATTACTTATTTAGAATCAGATGACCAATGGAAAAAGTTATGTGCTCTTTCATATGACATACTATATGTTTCATGCATTGCTAGTTGCCAATTAAAATGCAAGTTTCCAAACTAATACAGACATATGAAGACATCTCTCTCTCTCTCTCTCTCTCTCTATATATATATATATATATATATATATATATGTATATATGTAATGAACTTATATTATTTTACTGATGCATGGTATTGTGTATTTGTCATTTTTTATTTCTTTATTGCTAGTTTCTCTGTTCTTCTTTCATCATTTATTGCAGCATGCAATCTGTAAATTAAAATCCAAGTTTATAAATTGATGTACTATATCTACATCTATCAATACATATATATATATATATATATATATATATATATATATATATATATATGTGTGTGTGTGTGTGTGTGTGTGTGTGTGTGTCTGAGTGTATGTTTAGACATTGTTGGCATTGTGATGTCCCCACTCTGGGCCAGTAATCAAGGAGCCTGAATCCTCAACACTGGCACTGGAGAGGGATATTCACTTGGAGCAAAAATGGATACACACAGTATTTCCAGATACGGCTCTTAGCATCAAGCACAATTTCTATTAAGAGCACACAGGGAACACAATCAGTCTGGGGTCTAGGTTTCTCTATCTGTCTTCCTCCTGATACCGAGTAAGACTCCCCACTGGTACAGCTATAGAGTCGAGACCTCAATTGAGTGTCCAAGCCAAGTTCTCTACCACTGTCTCTGTAAAACCAATGCTTTGTGCCCCTTCTCCAAGCAGATGACACACACACTCTTTGAGATTTGATTTTCATGCACGCACACACACGCACACACACGCACACACATGCACACACACGCACACACGCACACACACACACACACACACACACACACACACACACACACACACACACACACACACACACACACACACACACACACACCTTGGAAATGCCAGCACAGATTTACTAGCTATGCCCACTTTTTGCCCAGACTATAAGGTAGTTACACATCCACCAGACATTCCAAAGCCAGCTACTCTAAGGCTTTTGCAAGTGTACCCAATTATACTGAGTGAAATTAATATTAATACAAACTGTAATGTTGACCAAACAGCAGCAAGACTTCCAGGAGTGGCTGCAGTGCCACCAAATGAATATAAACACTCTCAAAGTTTAAAATATTCTCTAAAGGACCAGCCAGAATGAAAGTTTAAATATATTTAATAATAAATAATAAAAGAACATGAAAATACTAAATATCTATTTACAATAAACACCAGAGTTTCAGCATAGGAAATATTAAAAATAACAGAGGTGGACAGCTTCACTCAGTTACAGAAAAACAATACATAACTAGTCTCACTATCTTTTCCTGACTGATCTAAATAATTATTATTTCCTGGTTGACTTACCAGAGCAAGGCAAGATGAAGTAGGTGATGGATCCTTCCTTGTCAGGTTACAAAAACAGACTGCTCTGAGACTTCTCTCTCTTCTGGTATTAAAACATCATTTTTGGCCTAGATTACAGAATGACATCACATACATTTGGTCATCTGACTTCTGTGTCCCAGGCTACCCCTCTTGGCTAGAAGCTGTCAGGATTTAGCACATATGTGTCAATAATACACACACAGAGCCTTGCTAAAATCTGTTGCAACGCCTGGAAATTGTAAAACAATTTCAAACTTCCACCCTTCCAGAGTAGCAATTAGTTCACCCCAAAGACAGTGTAGGCAGCTTTCTAGTACAGACTTTTTGTCTCTGACTGCATTGAGAACTGTAAAATAACATCTTTATGGCCTAGGCCCAGTAATTTAATTTCAGAACATTTTTCAAAGTTAGCTGCAGCAGGACTGTGATTAACGTCGTCTCTTCTAGTATCCTCTGCTGATATATATATATATATATATATATATATATATATATATATATATATATATATATATATATATATATATATATATTTCAGCAGTTACAATTATATATGTATATTTCTTCCTCTGTCCAGCAAGACACACTGTTGGTACATTTTTAACACAAGTAACTGTACAAATCAGTTTGCTACACAATTGACATATATTTTTTTACAAAATTCCAGCTAGCTGGAATGGCAGATGTTACACATCCACTGCCTTACTTCTCCTGGCATAGCTGGCAATACCTCACATCATCACAGGCAGTACTTATATTGATGTGCTGTTTGAGTGGTTCACATTTTGCTGTTGAATTTCTACATCATAGCTACATCACAGTGAGTTTTTAAAGTGTTGTTTGCATTTTTTGTTTCATGTGTCTTGTGTTATTTTCACTGTTTTCTATACAGCTTGAGGGTCAAAAGCTGTCTGAAGTATTCCCTTTCTTCTACTGGACAAACATCAATGGCAATTGATACTGAGAAGTCCATTTTCCCTATTGTAGAGCATTAAGTAAAAACAGTATTAAACCTTCTAGCTCCTTTAAATAGGATCATAGGTCATAGGAGGTTTCTAGGCTATTGACCAGGAGTCATTTCAAGCCTAGCCATTTCATCGCAATGTAAAACAATAAATACTCTAGTCAGTACCCAGGATTGTATTTATTAATGAGTGCATATGTCCAGGAGTATTGTGGGAGCTATCCCTGATAAGAATTTATGGTGCCCCATCAACTTGTCCAGGTTCCTTTTGAACAGTGTCATAGAGGTGTTCTGCTTCTCATTAATTGGCAGCCTATTTCAAAGATGCAACAATCACTGGGGGACAAATCTGTCCCTCCAGCACATCCTATTCAAGTTACAGGCCATATTTAGGTCCCTGGAACGGGCAGCTCTAGTCCCATTTGATTTACGGATGTGCAGCAAATTCATTAGGTTTGGGTCGGAGATTGCTCTGTAAGCCAAGAATAAGTCTTCCCTAAGAAGTCCATATGATACTGAGTATAGTGACAGGGAATTTAATTGGTGTGTGTAAAATATATGCTGGAGTTCCTTGGTCTTCTTAGTTAGAAACCTCTGAGGTCTCTACAATTGCTGTAGGTGCTTTGTATGGTACTTGCTGAAAGAGGCTTTATACTCAATTATGGACCTGATATGTGATGAGTATATAAGGGTTATAACCTCCTTTGCTCTACAGGCAATGCATTTGCTAATCAAGTGTGCTATGTAGCAAGCCTTCCTTATTACAGTAGACACGTGGTGGTCAAAGTTAAGGTGAAGATCTACTTGTGATCCCATATCTCTTACCACTTTGTAGGTACATAGGGTATTGTTGTTAATTTGATAGTGTGAAGGGGCATTGTTTTTACTGAAGGGAATGATGATACATTTCTTTGTATTCAGTCTGAGACCATGACTAAGCCAACAGTTGTTGGTCTGCATAAGACTCTCCTGAAGTTTACTGACATGCTTTGGGGATTTAATAATTATACCCAGTTTGCAGTCGTCAGCAAACTTGATCAGCTACAGCCCCTTAGTTTTGGCCTGAACTTCTGAGAAGTATATACCAAACATTAGGGGGCCCAGCACTGACCCTTGTGCACTCTGCTGGTAACAGCATAACAGGTCTGCTGGCTGATGTGGAGTCACCCACTTTGATAGTGTGTGACTGGTTTGTGAGCCAGTTTGCAAATCATCTTACAACAAAGGGGTTTACATTCAGTTTGGTAAGTTTATCGGTAATGCCTGTGTGTGAGATTGTGGCAAAGGCCTTTTCCAAGCCGAGGTATGCTGTGTGCACAGATTTACCCCTGTCAATGACACTGGTCACATTTTCAAGGAAATCCACCATCTTTAACAAGGAGGATCTGTTCTTGACAAAGCCAAATTAGGTTGGATCCAGGGTTTAGAGGTCACTTGTGTCTTTATTTATGAGGTCCATCATGATACATTCCATGGCTTTACAGATAAGGCTGGTCAGACATATGGGTCTATAATTCCCTGGGTCTGTTGCTAAGCCACCTTTGTGGAGGGCAATAACTGCTGCTGTTCTCCATTCTGCAGGAACAAAGCCAGTGATTAGGCTATGATTGAATAGGGTACTTAATGGTGATCTTAGTTCATGTTTTAGCTTGTTTAGAAGACCGCCTAGGATGAGATCTCATCCCCTAGGGGCTTTAATGATCTGCTCTTTGGATATGTAGGGTGGGGGAGTAGTTGGGGGAAAGGTTTGTGATAAGTTTGGAGGGAATAAGGAAGTGAAATTTTCACCAAATCAGTCCGCTACCAGGTTTTCTATCTCTGCGGGATCAGTGTGTATGATACCATTAGTCAGTAATTTGGCACATGCTTGGGTCCTACCATTTAAACTATGTATGTAGCTGTAAAAGGCCTTATAATTATCATTGGCTGTGATTGCTAAGTTTTTCTCAAAGTTACCCTTATAGGATTTGACATGTTATCTTATTTGCCTCTTGAGGTGGAGGAGAGTGCTTTTCCATTCTTGGGGCCTTGCCTTAGACAGCAACTTTTTGAGTTTGTTGTAAAGTTTGTTGATGCTGGATGTCCACCAGGCTTTTTTTACTTGGGGCTCTGGCTTTGATTCTCTCTGCAACAGCCATGTCTGTACACTTACACAACTGATTTTACAGGGCTTTAGTGTGAGCTTTGGTGTCATTTCAACTTCCAGCTGGGGGTGGGGCTTGGAATGCATTTATACTTTCCCCTAGGAGGGTATGATTTGCTTTGGTGAAGTTTCTTTAGTCTGACTTCACCCTTTATGAGTTCTGGTGCCAGTTTGAAGGCAACTGATTTGTGGTCATATTTAACTAGTCCGACAGTTGTGGTGATATATCTGTTTGTCATGTTAGTGAGGACCAGATCTAGTATGTTTGTTCCTCTTGTTGGGGTTTGAACAATTGATTCCAGGATATTTACGTCAACAAAGTCAATGACGAGAGTGTTTGGCAATATTTGGAATGACTCCAGTTTGGTCCTGTAGGCCTCATACGCATCATGATCCAAAGAGGGAGATCTATAACTAGCTATAACTTGAATGTGGGTCTTATCCACAGTACTCTGAACATGGCGTAACTCCATGGAGTTGTCCAGTCTAACTAGTCAGGAGGTGAATTTATCTCTAATATAGATAGAAACACCGCCTCCTTTAGTTCTTACATTTTCATTTTGCGGTGTGAAGGTGTGGAAGGCATTGTAGCCTTCCAAGGCCGGGGTACTCTCTGAGGTCTTGAACCAGGTTTCTGTGACTGCTAACATCTACATCCTTCAGTGATAAAAGTGTTTCCAGGGTGTGCAGTTTTTGGTTAAAGCTCCTAGTGTTTAGCAGCATAACACTCATTTTGTTATGGTTGGCAATTTTCATGTTGACAATTTTGTTTTTATGACCTTGCTTAAAAAGGCACTATGGGGAAGGTAAGAGCCTTTGCCAGCAGCCAATCACCTAGTGGTGCCAGGTCTAAACTGTCTCTGGCAAAGCAGTGAGGTTTGTCGACTGTGTCATCCCAGGCTGACAGAAACTGGATCCCCTTTGAATAACAACAAAAACTAAGCCGATTATTGAAATTGATCATTTTTTTGTTTATACTTTGGCATCATTCTAGGTGAGGGTAATATACTGCTGAAGGCTAGAGACATACCTGCCTGAAACACATACTTGTAGAGCACACTCATATCTCTCTTCATATAGTCTAGTGAGGTACGTCTCAGGTTGTTTACTCCATGAGCTATGACAGCATCATAATGGTACTTGCTGCCAAGAGACCTGAGTGCATGCATGATTTGATAAATCCTGGCACAGGACAGGTGGCTGACCATGACTTTCTCATTATCTCACCTGGTGAGTGGAATATCTGTGTATCTCACTATGGAGTCTCCATTTACAAGAAAATTTGTTTTTCTGAGTGTTATGCCTCAAGGGCTTGAAAGGTGAGACATTGATGTTACTGTATCTCTTGTGGGCTATGGGAACTGTGTTAGTTGTAGTAGTTTTTTGTTTTGGAGGTCTCTGGTGTTTCAGTAAGTTTTTGAGGGAACCTCCACATATGTTGATTTATGTGCTGGATATATACTATGTATAATATGAGTAATGGTGCTATGTGCAACAGTAGCGGTGGGGGATTTGACGACCTCTTCAGTGTTACTGTTTTGAGTGCAAGAGAGCAGGGATTTATGATTCTTGGTGTAGATATATCCATCATGCTCTGTACTAGAGTCAGTTATTAGTAGAGCGTTATCAGTGTACATGAGGCAGTTGCTACACTGCCTCAGGAGGCCCAAGTCAGCAAGGCTGGAAGGAGAAACAAGGATATTCCACTTGTCCATATTGCTAAGTCTGAAGAACTATTATAAAGGGGGTACTTTCAGGACTGATCTAGATGTTCTGCAGATGGGTATTTCTGGCGGGGTTTTTGGATGGTGTATCTTAATGAAAAAAATTGTCAAAATTATCTGTCCGGCTATGGCACTCAATTGTGCTGCAGTGTGAGGTGCTGTGTGATGTACAGACAAGCAGAAAACCACTCAAACACAGGGCTTAAATACCAGATGCTAAAAATTAAAAAAAAAAAACATTTTAATAAATTCAAAAGAACCAAAGAGGGTGCTTACTCCAAGCCCTAGAACAATCACCCATCACCAGACAGGGTCCAATCAGTGCACTTCTCTCACAAAGGTGCAGAAGGGTCCCTTCCAATCTAAGATGGCTTGGAAAATGTGGTCAGAGTACAACAGCCACTACAAACAGACCCAGATGCAGCAAACCTGTATTTGGACTATGCTACAGCTACTAGTTAAACTAATCTAGGTGAGAAAGAGTAAAAAATGTTTTAAACAGCAGAAAAACAGTATTGAGAAACTAACTAAAAAAAAAGGAACCAAAACAAAACAAACTGATAAAAAACAACAAAAGCAATGTCGACCGGCACTATTAATGAAACCAAATCACTTTAATTCAATAAAAAGCACAGTCCATTAGCGTTTTTGTTTGATAGATGCCAAACTTCATCAGATGATCTTTGAAGAAAAACAGCAGCTTTTAAATAAACTGCCATCCTACACAAATGACCGGAAATTATGTCAGTTTCAAAAGAATTAAAAGAATATTACATTATTTTAAATTCACAATAAAAATCAAAAGTATTTAATATATTTAATGTAACACATCCTTCCAACATTCTAATCTTACCTAAATATTATTTTAAACTCAAAAATCGCTATATATTATAAAAATCAGGTTGATGGTTTAAGTTCCCTAATGTTCATTTTAATAGCCATCTATGGCACAACACAAAATAAATTATCTATAACTTGCTAATCCATCCCAAACAATCTAAACACTATCTACTAAGGGCCTTAATCTTCAAAATGCTGTTACTAGAACTAAATTTGTTAATGCCTGGCCAAGCATAAGCATTCAATACAATTTGCCACATTAATTCTTTGTTATCTAATTGGAGGGACCATGGACAACTCCTTAGGTTTTGCATTACCTGCTCAGTTACTAAATACTGGAAGTGGTGACCCTCATTATCAGAAACGTGTTTGGCCAATGCATTCATGGTATTGCCCTTCCTTATGGCATACTGATACTCATATATCCTATCTTTTAGATTTCTCTCTGTCTTATCTATGTAATATGCTGTACATCATTTACAAGTTGCCAAATATACCACACCTTTCATAGTACAATTTAATAAACCTTTTATTCTATAAATAACTTCTCTGATTTCAAATTGCTCAGGAATCTTAAGAGTCATGTAGATAGTAACCTAGCCTTTGACTAACATATGTCTAAGGTAGTAAGAAAACCCTTCTATGTTGCTCAACTCATAAGCAAGGGCCTGGCATCTAGGTACAGAGAGGTCATCATACCACTATACTCAGTCCTCACCAGCATAAAGTATAATGCTCCCTTTAGGATGTACCTGACCAGACGCATGCAGCAACTAGCACATCAATAAAATTCCATTACAAAAAGAATACAGGGAGCAAACACAGTGTCCTTGTTTGCAACATAAACAGGACATGTTGGAGATACAGATGTTTCTCAGAGAATTCCCATTCTCCGGAACAGGTTACCAATCCATGAGAAGTTCCTCCCTATCCCTATTTAAGTGCAACTTGGACCAACGGATAGGTAATTGGAAATTCACCCCAGTCTGGCTCTTATATCTCTGATGGACAGAGGCAATCATTAAATCACCTACTATATATCAAATTTATGGGTCACATTTGGTTGCACTGCTAGATGTTTAAGGACCCTAGTGGTTGCTACCTTAGTCCTATGAACCTATGAACCTATAAGTTTTCCTACAGGCAGTTTCAGATCCATTCAGTTTGCACAGCATGGTCCTAACCTTTGGCAATGGCTGCTGTACAGTCTCATGCATTTCAACTTCTTGACTACCTGACAAAATATGCCTGCTTTTATGTTTGATTATTGGGACAGAGCTAATTTAATTTTAAAGAACATTTGATGAGAGTAGAATAGCTGCAACTGGCAAATTCTTTCTAAAGGACTTTATCTTGTTGGTTTGGTTATTATCTTTAATGGCAGTTTTCCACTAGACCCCTGGATACAACCAGCTACAGTACATCGCATCTCAGTGCTTTACTCACTTAATTTTCAGTGCCTAATCATCAGCTCGCTAAACATCTGAAACTGGCTTTAATCATCAGCTCGCTAAACATCTGAAACTGGCTTTAATCATCAGCTCGCTAAACATCTGAAACTAGCTTTAATCATCAGCTCGCTAAACATCTGAAACTGGCTTTAATCATCAGCTCGCTAAACATCTGAAACTGGCTTTAATCATCAGCTCGTTAAACATCTGAAACTGGCTTTAATCATCAGCTCGCTAAACATCTGAAACTGGCTTTAATCATCAGCTCGCTAAACATCTGAAACTGGCTTTAATCATCAGTTCGCTAAACATCTGAAACTGGCTTTAATCATCAGCTTGCTAAACATCTGAAACTGGCTTTTATTTATCTGGGCTGTTTTAGCCAATTACTTGGACTGCTTACTAAAGCTATGCTATCTGATTAGTTGTACTTACTTCCTAGCCTAACTCTATTACCTTGCCTAGTTTCTTCTGACTTAAAATGTCATTTTGATATAATTTCATCTTCTGTTCACACCAGACTCATTAACGGTGATATGTCTGTTATCACACTTGATGTAAATTAGTACCATTTCATCCGTTGTGCTCATTGATAGCTCTAATTTTGATCTAAACTCCTAAAACACCTTAGAATATTTATATCTTCTTTTAATAATGCTATAAATAGACTCTTTATGGTGCATAACAACAGGAACCTCCGGTCTTTGCTCCATTCTCTTTGCCATCCAGGATTTATATCATAATTGTTATATCTGTTATCAGCAGAAGATCATTAGGATGTGTAGAACAGGGGTGATACATAGGTGGCCAACAGTTGGGGACTTACATGGGGTTTCTTGATTTCTGTTAAGTGTTAACCTCAAGCAAAATCTTTGTGAGCACTAGAAAAATCTTAACTTTATAAGATACCCAGGGAACCTGCATAACATCACAGGCTAGTAACTGGGATCCATAGTCCATTTTTCCATACAGGGCACTATGTTGGAAGGCTTAATTGGTGTGCCAAAAAATGGGTACTTTTATGTCTTTGACTTCATATTCATAACTGTGTCTTGGATGAGTCATAGTTTTGGCCATTGTCTGACAACTCTGGTTCTTCAGGGTAATCCAGTTATGATGAAATTAAAAGCAGAAAAGCAATTTGCTTTACATCCAGTTTTACCTTCAACTACACAATTGAAACAGGAACAAACTGTAGTTTCGTTCTCAGCTATCATCCACTATTTTTTG
This sequence comes from Protopterus annectens, assembly GCF_019279795.1. Taxonomy (NCBI): domain Eukaryota; kingdom Metazoa; phylum Chordata; order Ceratodontiformes; family Protopteridae; genus Protopterus; species Protopterus annectens. The sequence goes on from NC_056732.1 coordinate 1,573,664,682, forward strand.
TAAAATAATTCACTATTTTCCTAATCTGCTCATTGTTGACTTATTAGAAGGGGCTAGTCTTGGGTGACTTCAGCACCTGGAGTGGCAATAAATTCATAGGTATTGCAAAATGATTAATATTTTTTATGAAGAAATTTCATTTTATACAGGTTATTACCTTTGCAGCTCATAAAAATGTTATATATTTGATCAGATATTAAATCTAGATGTGGTAATCTCAAATTTGGGGATTTAACTGATCTCTTGCCATGACCACTATCTGGTTTACTTTGAATCATAGGTGCTATTTATCACTATTCCTAATCATAAGCTGGTTAAATACAATCCTTTACAATATAAGTGGTGAACATTTGCTTCTTGTCCTCATCCTGATCCTCAAGATCCGCAGTGTGGATGAGCGAGGTTAACTTGAAGAGTAATTGATCAATTTGACCTATTAGTGTGCATCCTGTATGGATTCGTTATGAGTTCTTAAAAGACAACTCATATCAAACAAAGAGGATGAGTCAAACTTATCAAATAATGCAGCCACAAAAATTGCAGGTAAAAAAATTATGATCTTTTTTTTTTTGGCAGGCAGTAAGCTTCAATGCACTTCTTCATGTAGAAGAATTTGCCTCCGTACCATCATTACATATATATATATATATATATATATATATATATATATATATATATATATATACATATATAGTATACTGCATGTATATATATATATATATATATATATATATATATATATATATCTACATATACATATATATATATATATATATATATATATATATATATATATATATATATATATATATATATATATATATATATATATATATATATATATATATATATATGTATATATATATATATATATATATATGCTCGACCGCATCTTTCACCGAATCCCAAGTTGGTGAGCATACTTGCGGGAAAGTGTTTTTCACTGAAGCAGCACTTTTGCGTAAGTATGATTGTTATTCCGGTCGTACTACAGTGTGGTAAGGGAAAATTCCCTTTTCCCCACTGTAGTGCAACCTCAGAGTGAGAATATTAATGTAGGGAGTTGTGGGGGTTGCATCCTCCCACATTGGGGGTGCAGGGGGGCACATCGGGGGAGTGCAGGGAGCACATTGGGGGGTGCAGGGGGGCTTGCCCCCCTGCATTCAAGTAGATTTTGTGTTTTTTTTTTAACATACTTTTACAAAAGCGCTTTTTTGATGAAATCGCTTTCGTTAAAGTGTGTTCAGTGGTAATGGATTCGGGCTTTTGATCTTTCGATCAAAAGTCCTAGATCTTTATATATAATGTTTATATATATATATATATACAAACATATCTATGTGAAATATATATATATATATATATATATATATATATATATATATATATATATATATATATATGTACACACACACACATGTGTGTGTGTGTGTGTGTGTGTGTGTGTGTGTGTGTGTGTGTGTGTGTGTGTGTGTGTGTGTGTGTGTGTGTGTGTGTGTGTATGTGTGTGTGTGTATGTGTGTGTGTGTGTGTGTGTGTGTGTGTGTGTGTGTGTGTGTGTGTGTGTGTGTGTGTATATATATATATATATATATATATATATATATATACCATCTCCATGGTTGCAGATTATTATTATCCCACTCTAAAGCTGGAACATAGGTCACACAATCATGATCTTGCACTAGAACCACTAACTATTAAAAAAAAACTCCCCAGAAGTTGTATTTTAGGGAAGTTGCTTCTCCCAGTCTTCTGTCAATGGATTAAAGTTCACTGATTTGTAAATATTTTTCCCTGTCTTTGTTAAGTTGGAAGAGTTATGGTATGATCCTAAGCTCCACACATTTAGGGAGAACAATAAAAGATGGATCATGGGTAGATATGCTAGCTGGAAGACAAATTGGAAATGGACCTGCACTGCTTTAGACACCTACCTGGAATGTCCCATAAAAAGACACTTTATTTGTCCATGGAACTTTCTACCCTGCCAAACAACACACCTGAACAGGCTATACAGTCAAACTTACTGGTTCACTTATAAGACATCTGCTGGCTGTAAATGTTGGTACTTCATTGTGGACTAATCAACTCCACTAAACATAATACTCCTTGCTGTATCTGTGGAGTCTATTGTCATCCTGGACAGAAGTATATTAGACTAGACAGAGTAATTTCTTTATTTAAATTACTCAGAACAAATGAAATTGATTTAAAGTCCGCCTTCCACAAATTGTGATCTCAATCCTGCACCTTCCACACTTATTCTATCTTGTTATAGTCAGGATTATCAATTTCTGTTGCATTTTAAGATTTTTCTATCTATTTTAGTATGATTTTTGCCCTCATGCCTACTGACCATCAAACTTCCCCATAGTACTGACATACAGTGTCTGGAAGAGATGTCATCCAAACAGCCATGAGGGTAGTTTGCATTCTGAACAGCATCGTAACAATGAAAATATTTTTCAGTTATGGCCTAATCCCACCAAAGGTAGTGACATGACCACATATTTCACTGCAAGGGCTGTCTATGCCTCTTTGCCCATGCTTGCATTTTCTCCCATGTGTCAACAAGGGCTACCATTACTGACTTTGGCTATCATGGTCATGCCTTCCTTGTACCATCTTCCAGCATCTCATTGAGCTTTGGTTCTACAGTCAAGGCTTCTTAAATTTTCATCCCCTCCTCCCATAATAGGCATGTCCATCCTCCTTGCCTGTACTGTCTAGTACTCAAGCCACTAGCTGAACTCCATTTACATAGTCTGTAGTCAGGAATTTTTCCCTTACATTACTGCTTCTGTCATGTTTCTATCTATTTTAAAGGCGGCATTCATTAATCTGTTTCTGAAGAAACCATCTTTGAATCAGGGTATCCTTAAAATTACTACCTTCCTCTAACCATTATAATTTTGAGAAAAAAAGATATAATTACCACAAGAAAAATTCAGACATACAACAACAACAACAAACAAAGTGCTACAGTAAGCACTTTCATTCCTAACATAGAATTCAACAGACTTTACAAACCATACTTTTATAGCAGCTTAAATACATTGATTAGTTTAAGTCCTATATCACATGACCAGGTCAATTCATTAATTAATGATTTAAAGGTCTTGATTTTAAGTATATCTTAACATTTTTCATTTTATTTTATCCATGCCTGCAACATGCATTCACTGAAATCTGCCAACAGTATTCCTTCCTCTCTAACAATTCTTCATTCACATCTTTTTCAAAAATTGAAATCACCTGCCGTTATGCAAAACATCTAAGATGTTGGACAGCCTTCCAGTACATGATTGGCAAACCATTTTTAACATCCATATTTTACTCTCTATAATAGTGTTTTTGTAAATTCTCTTCTGCAGTTTTCTGGAAGGTTTAGTGGTATAGAACACAACAAACCTCAGATATATTGCTGCATAAATAATATCTTGTGAAATGCATGTAAACTACTTGGTATCTTAATCTAGTTACTATTTCAATATATTTCTTCCTTTTCAGTAAAAAATACTGACATTCATTCCACCCTCCACATTTTGCATGCCATCCTTATTATTCATTGCTTTGCTGAGTGTTTTTTTGCATAGAGCATTTAGTGTCTGACTCTTTGAGTTTTATTTCAATAGCTTTAGATCTGTAAGGAGAGCTTTTCAATATTTTCATACTGGATTTTAAAAAAAATCTTAATTTCACAACTATTTACTTAATATCTCAATTTCATAGGCATTGTTCTCCTGCACTTTTTTTTATCCAGTAATACAATCCTCACTGGTGGATATTAATCTTTCCTGTATACATTAATAATCTTAACCTCCCTGTCCAATAAATTCCAGCACAAAATTTGCTCTTCTGTCTCTCATCCATCTGATTTCTCCTTTGCCCTGCTAAAATAAAAAGGATACACCGTACCAAAATGCTTGTGAATTACAATGCACATGTGATTTTATAAAACCCTTAAACAGGTCATGCTAAGCACAAAAACAATCACACTCTTAGTTATTTAAAGTTGTATATCAAAAGCAAGGGGTGAGATATCAAGAAGTAACAACATGGATGTATGCGGTATTAGAAGTAACAACATGGATGTATGCGGTATTAGAAGTAACAACATGGATGTATGCGGTATTAGAAGTACAACTCCCATTCTTATTCCCTTCATTTTTGACAAATGTAATACATTTTTTCAGATGTAAAAATGAAACAACTTGCTACCTTAAGAAAAGAGAAAAGTTATAATTTTATATATATATATATATATATATATATATATATATATATATATATATATATTGTGCTGCATTTTATTTTTCTGTCTAATTGTTTCATTGAATATTGTGGTCTGTGTCTCTCTGTCTCAATCAACATTGATTTATCTGTTTGGACTGTTTTTATCGAATCGTGCCTAAGCAATCTGTGGTCTCTCTGTAGTTATTTATTTTACTATTTAATTGTTTCATAGAATAATGTGGTCTCTCTCTCTGTCTCTGCAGTAAGTGGGGGCTATTGTGCTTTACTTCATTGATATTCAGTGTTAAACTCTTAGCCTAGAGGGTTTCTCTGTATTTATAAGGGTTAGTCACATATCTTTGAATTTATTACTGCTCAATATCTGAGTTGTTTGGCTCCTGCTACATACCTACAATCAACTGCATTACTAGCTGAGTTAAGTACAAACTTGCAGTGTTAAAGATTGTACTGCATTTTATTTTTCTGTCTTTTACTGCTCAATATCTGAGTTGTTTGGCTTCTGCTACATACCTACAATTAAATGCATTACTAGCTGAGTTAAATACAAACTTGCAGTGTTAAAGATTGCACTAAATTTTATTTTTCTTTCTATTAATTGTTTCATTGAATATTGTGGTCTGTGTCTCTCTGTAGTTATTTATTTTTCTATTTAATTGTTTCATAGAATACTGTGGTCTCTCTCTGTCTCTGCAGTTAGTTTCCCACCCACCCTCAGTAGTCTTGTTTTGGTATTAATCTTGGTGGCTTTGGAATTGCCCGCCCCTCCTGTAAATTTGTGTTTGAACACTCCTCGTGGGTCTATCTCATTTGCTCACTCAACCGAGTACAGTAAGATCATATTTTGACTACAGACACTCCTACCAGTCTCATCTGTTCAGCTCTAACCCAGCTCTATTCCAGTCTAGTGTCACTAGCTCATTCTACCTAATAAAGACAGAACATTTGTGAAGGACAAGCCACTTAGGTCCTTAATTTTGAATTATCTTCAGTTTCTCCTTTCTCCCTTTCCAAAAAAGAGAAAAACATTTTCTAAACTTGTTTCCTGCCTTTCCTGTAACTAGTCTAGTCCAGATACAGACTTGCTGTAACCAGGACTGTTTGTAAGCTTCTAAGCCCCCAAGGCCTTTTTGTGTTGGAGGGAAGCCTTCTAGCATATCAGTGAGAGTGGTAAGCACTAGGTAGTCTATCTACCACAAGAGTAGTTTCTAGCCCAGAAATTGTAGTTTATTGGCCGTTTAGGCAGTGTTTCCATATTTTTCAACTTTCTGGTGTGAAAGCCTGCATTTACACTTGTTTCCCACCTTTCCCATAACTAGTCTAGTCCGGATAGAGATTTGCTGTATCCAGGACTGTTTGTAAGCTTCTGTGCCCCCAAGCCTTTCTGTATTGGAGGGAAGCCTTCTAGGTTATCAGTGGGAGTGGGAGTGGTAAGCACTAGGTAGCCTATCTACCACAAGAGTGGTTTTTGTCACAAAATTATAGTTTATTGGCTGTTTGGCAGTTTTTCCATCTCTTTCAACTTTCTGGTTTAAAAGCCCACATTTGCACTTGTTTCCCATCTTTCCTGTAACTAGTTTAGTCCAAATACAGATTTGCTGTATCCAGGACTGTTTGTAAGCTTCTGAGCTCCCCAAGCCTTTCTGTGTTGGAGGGAAGAATTCTAGGTTATCAGTGGAAGTGGTAAGCACTAGGTAGCCTATCTACCACAAGAGTGGTTTCTGGCCCAGAAATTGTAGTTTATTGGCTGTTTGGGCAGTTTTTCCATCTCTTTCAACATTCTGGTTTAAAAGCCTGTGTTTGCACTTGTTTCCCACCTTTCCTGTAACTAGTCTAGTCCAGATACAGATTTGCTGTATTCAGGACAGTTTGTAAACTTCTGAGCCCAAGTCTTTCTGTGTTGGAGGGAAGCCTTCTAGCTTATCAGTGGGAGTGGTAAGCACTAGGTAGACTATCTACCACAAGAGTGGTTTCTGGCTCAGAAATTGTAGTTTATTGGCCGTTTGGGCAGTTTTTCCATCTCTTTCAACTTTCTCTTTTAAAAGCCAGCATTTGAACTTGTTTCCCACCTTTCCTGTAACTAGTCTAGTCCAGATACAGATTTGCTGTATCCAGGATGGTTTGTAAGCTTCTGAGCCCCCCAAGCCTTTCTGTGTTGGAGGGAAGCATTCTAGCTTATCAGTGGGAGTGGTAAGCACTAGGAAGCCTATCTACCAAGAGATCCAGGTACAGATTCTTAGTTTTAGCACTTGAATGTGCTTATTCGTGCTCAGCACTTGTTCAGAACTTGTTGTTAGCACTAAATAAGCTACAAATTACTACAGCACTCAACCTTCCTCTTTACCTAGAGGAAAACAGTTTTTGCACTTGCTTTCCTCACTTGCTTAGAGAAAAACAGCTCTTATACTCACTTTCCTCACTTGTCTAGAGGAAAGTAGTTTTTTATTCAGGCATGTCCAAGGGTCAGCTCCCAGTGTTGTCTCCTGTCTATCTGATGAATCTGAGCATCTTGGGGCAATGTAGCAATTACCTCATGTACACAGACAACCCTCTCCTCCTACCACCCAACACCACAACCTGTAAGAGATGCACTTATATAGCCAAACTGGAGGTAAATCTCTCTCCAACCAAGACTGAACTTGACAGTCAAGAGAAGAAGGTAAACACTCGCACCACATCACATTCATCACATTGTCCCACTAAACCTAAACCACCAAAATCCACACATAGAAACACAAAAACATTCGCGGAGGCTCTCAATAATAATCTGCTCAAGCAACAGGGACCTCCTAAACAGAAATGCAAGCAACCTTCACCCCCCAACACAACCCAAATGACACATAGCCCACAGACTCAGTGTGCCAATAAACCACAGCCCATAAGGCAAAACAACGTACCCAATACACTAGTCATAGGTGAATCTATAGTCAGGCACACTGATGTCCCACTCAACAGGGTACACAAGGAGAAGGTTACTGTCAGCGGCCTATCAGGTGCCAGGATCTGCCACATAACCCATGCACTCAGGTCACTCAACAACAAGTACAAATATGACTCTGTCATTGTCCATGTTGGTGTGAATGACCTGAGACATACCTCGCTGGACTACATGAAAAGAGACATGGAAGAGCTCTCCAGTCTTTTAGCCCAGGCAGGTATGACCTTAGCCCTGAGTAGCATCCTACCATCACCCAGAATGATACTGCAGTACAAGGACAAAATGTCTGACTTCAACAAATGGCTAAGCTTCTGGTGTCATTCTAATGGGATCCAGTATCTGTCTGACTGGGATGACAAGGTTGACAGAACACGATACTTTGCCAGAGATGGCCTGCACCTGTCACCCCTGGGATTCCAGATACTGGCTAAGGGTCTTGCCACCCTTATAGTCCCTTTTTTAGGCAAGGTTCAAATGACAAATTCACCACCGTAACAGGAACAGGCAAGCAAAAACTGAGGGTAATGCTAGTCAATGCTAGAAGTCTAAATCTCATAATGCACTCTCTCGAGGCACTCCTTAAAATGGAGAACATCAATATCTGTGCAATGACTGAGACCTGGTTCAAGGCTCTAGAGAGCACCCCTGCATTACCAGGCTATAACTCATACCACACTTTTCTGTCATCTAACCTGGACTAGAACACCAAAGGCGGAGGTGTGTCCATATTCATTAAGGATATCCACACCTCCAGGCTAGTTGCACAGCATAATGCATCCGAGATTATCAAAGTGCAACTAACTCTGGGCAAAACTACAATCCAAACTGTAGTTTGCTGCAGATCCCCCACCATGTCCCAGGATTCCCACTCCTCTTTTCTTGATATACTGGAAAATATTAGGGTTCAACCAAATACTCTAATAATGGGTGATTTCAACTACCCCACCATTAACTGGGAAAATTACTCATGTACCACCTCCTTCGCTCAACGCTTTCTGGAATTTATAAATTCCAGTGCCCTGTATCAACTTATCCACACCCCCCACCAGGGGTACAATATTCTAGACCTAGTCATTACTAACATGAGTGACCGGTGTTCTACACCTGAAGTCAACTCCTTGTTGGTCAGATCCAACCATAAGCTAATCGCCCTAGATATCCGCATCCTACCCCCACCCACCATTAAGGAAACCACTGTAAAAAATTTCTCCAAAGCCAACTTCATGCTTCTTAAGACAGAAGTGGTGAACTTCATGACACCCATGCAGATGGACAATACAGTTACGACTGCTGAATCCTACACAAATGCACTCTATAAGCACTTACACGAGTGCATGGATCGTGCTATCCCAAACAGAACCAAGATGTTATCCTCCAAAAAAGGAAGCTAATCTTATGGTGCCCTGCCATAAACAAACTGTAGAACAGAAGGAAGAAACTGTTGCAAAACAGAGTAAAATCCCATGAATGGAGGAGCTCCCTGTTCAGCCTCAGTAAGAAGATGAGCTCCCTTATAAGGTCCTCCAAAGCTAGCTATGAAAACAAAATCACCACTGATTCTAAGGGCAACCACAAATCATTCTATAGCTATATCAAGAATCTCAATGGCAACACCCAGATCTGCTCTGAGTTACAGCACAACGGCACAGAAATTAGAGAACCAGTTGATATTGCCAACATCCTGGCAGATAGGTTCAGTGATAACTTTACCCCCCTCTCACCCCCTATAGGGCACATATCTATACAGGAAGAATGCAGAGTCCCTGTAATCACATCTATGCAGGTAAAAGCTGCAGTCTCTAAAACCAAAACACAGCATCCATAGGACCGGACAACATCCCAGGCTGCGTTTTACATGAATTTCAGACTGAACTGGCTCCCCACCTACGCACCATGTTCAGTCATAGTCTCACGTCAGTTTTTGTGCCCACTGAATGGTGCACAGCAACAGTTATCCCACTCCACAAAGGGGGAGCCACCACTGATCCTGAGAACTATCGCCCTATTAGCCTGATGAGCCTGGTCTGCAAGGCCCTGGAACGTATCATCATGGAACTCATAAACAAAGACATTGGTAACCTCCAAACTCTGGACCCCACCCAGTTCAGGTTTGTGAAAGGCAGATCATGCCTCCTGAACCTGCTCGACATCTTTGAGGCAGTCACGAAAGCCGTAGACAAGGGTAAGGTGGTTCAAACAGCCTATCTTGACGTCTATCCCCCATTCTAGAATTATAGCTAAACTCACTAAACTAGGTATAAATCCCTACATCACAAGATGGGTTGCCAGCTGGCTGACTTCAGAATCTACACTGTAAAAGTTGTAGACTCCAAATCTGACTTCAAACCAGTGACAAGTGGAGTACCACAGGGTTCAGTCCTGGGACCTCTCCTGTTTGGCATCTACTTCTCTAAAGTATAGGCTAACATAGAAGGCCTCTGACTAACGAAGTTCACAGATGACTGCAAACTAGGAGCCATAGTTGAGTCCTCAAATAATGTAGGCATCCTGCAGAAGGGCCTCACTGAGACAGATGCCTGGTGTCACAGGCATGGTCTCAAGCTCAATGCCAAAAAGTGCATTGTCATCCCCTTTGGTAAAAACTCTGTACCCATGAACTACCACATAAATGGCAGTCTACTTAACACTGAATGTGTGATAAGAGACCTTGGGACCAAGGTGGACAGTAGTCTCTCCTTTGATAATCACATCGCCACAGTAGTCAGGAAATCCTTCAATGCGGCACACCTCATCACAAAAGGGTTCTCATCCAGGAAAAAAGAGGGCATTGTTACCCCTCTACTCGGCACTCATTAGACCCATTATAGAGTACAACGTCCCTTTTGGAATGTACCTCACAAGATGTCTGCAGCAGCTGAAAAGGCCACAGAAGTACCTCACAAAGAGGATTACTGGCCTCAAACAGATGCCCTACACTGACCGTCTCAAAAAACTCCAGATTTACTCTGTAGCATATCGCCTACTCCGAGGAGATCTCTGCCTAACATATAAAGCTATGTTAAACACAGAGCTGTTGGACATGCTACACCTAAAGAAATCCCAATCCCGATAGCCTAGTACCTACCTATGAACCTATATATATATATATATATATATATATATATATATATATATATATATATATATATATATATATATATCAAACAGATAATTTGAAGTAATATTCTGCAAGTATCACAGCTGAAAACATTATGATCTCTTTGAGGCATTTATACATTTGAATGAATGAAAATATTTAAATATTTAAATTACTCCATATAAAATTATGCATACGTTCAAAGGTACAAAACTTTTGGATGAGTGCTGTTACCCCATGTTGGTATTCCCTGCTACCCATATACTTACTGATGTTGTTTCTGAATATTGTTAGTGGCAGTTTATTCCCTAATTTTAGAAATCATCAGATAATGAATCTTTTACTTTTTCTGCCCTTTATGCTAGTTTTGAATAATGACTTAGTGGATCTTGCATTGATTCTACTGAAACTATGTTCAAGGCATAAGATTTCACATAGAATCAGAGTGGGTAGGGCTTTATACTCCCAGGATAGTTTCTGTTTAACAAGCCACTAGGTTACATATAAAAAGACTGTAATACATTAGAATAAGTCATACATTCCAACCCATCTTTTTCCTTACTAAGAATTCCTGATATTTTGAGGTATGTCTGGTGACTTGTAATGTGGTTTCAGAATGGAGCATTATTTTTGTTACAGTACTGGTCATTGAGATACAGGGGCATCCATTGAGGTTTGTATGAATTCAATGAGTTGCCACAATCTATTGATTAGAAATTCGAGTATAAAATACAATGCACAGACAGTGAATGGCACCCTGAACAAAAGTTATTTTATTGTCCACAGTGGTTTGTGTATCTTCTGCTTCAGTCTTTACAGACTTTCTATTAATTTCTAACCTAGACAGATATCTTTTTTCCTCAGTGTGAGAAAAATACACCATCTACGGGCAGGTTCCTAGTGTTGCCTGCATTGTTCTGGTGGCTTGTGGCCAGTTTATGCTATTTCCTGCTATAGTGACATGCTGTGTACTGCAGCTATTGCCACGATAAAACTCACCAGCAGTGAAATATACAAGGTGTACATTTTGTTACCTTGATTTAATGTACATAGAATAGGGCATGGTGATTCCAGCTTTAGTTTTTTTACTGATATGCTGAAGGAAGACTTCTTCAGATTGTTACTTCAGCTTTCAATATCAGTTTTTACTAGGTCTAACACTTTTCATTTAGATGCATATTTTCACAGCTCGTTTTCACGTCCTGCTTATCCTGTACTTCTGCTGCATACCTCAGAAGTGACACCTGAAAAGTTTAATGTTTTTGGTATCTTTTATATGCAACAACGTGCTTTTTGTTGTACTGTGGACTGCAAACTGCCATTTCTGTAATATTACAATTCTAAATAAAGCTGGTCAAAAGACTGCGGTAATTCCCTAGATCTTTCCATTTACAGCAATAGAACAGGAGATAAAATGGTGTAAGAACGGTACTCAAGTGACAAGCAGTTTCAATTACTACTGAATTTGCACTCCTTTACAGATTTTTTATCAATGTTTCAAAACATTATATGACTGCATTAGATAGGTTAACATGTGAGCTGAATTTAAATGACATTATCTAAACAGTTCACTGTAAGAGTGCAGTTTGTCATGAACTGCTATTTCTCAAGTAATACAGAATTATTATGTTGTTATGGCAACAGGCCCATGGTGCTTAAACTTTAGTTTTAACTCTTCCTGCTTTTCATTTTTTTTTTTTTTACACAATTTAACTATATTCTAATTCAGGCATGCTATTAGTCATTTATCATACTTTTGGGTACCTGCTTTACATTGCTTTCATCAGAAGTCAGGCCTCCTGACATTTATAATTTAAATTAATTTATGTTTTTCATTCTTCTGCGGTTGTTTGCATGTTCTACTTCTTTAATTTTGTGTCATGAAGTATATTTATCATCTGCAGCAAATATCAAACAAGGTTGTGGAATGTACAGCTCACCCCACATACTTAAAATTATAAGATTGTTCTTTCTCTAGTCTGATTCAATTAAAACGTTTATGGCTTGCAGTCTTTTTTTTAATTTCAGCATCATCACCAGTTACCAGTTCTGTTAAATGCTGATCCTGTCTAGTTATTTAGGAAATCAGGCATTACTGTTTGCTTCTATATAAGTAACTTGTTTTGTCTCACTAGGAACTGTATTTGATGAGTGCCTGTTATACATAAAGGCAGTTTTAATTAATACTACTTTTAAGTCATTGTTTACTTCTTTATATACTCAGTTTGCTGTTCTATCTGTCTTGTGCTCCCTCTAACTACACACACTCATATATATATATATATATATATATATATATATATATATATATATATAAATATATATATATATATATATATATATATATAAATATATATATATATATATATGTGTGTGTATATATATATATATATATATATATATATATATATATATATATGGGTCTACCTGATAACACCGACAGGCCAAAACACCGACAACGAAATAACTGACACGACAAAACCGAAAGTTCAAAAACACGAAACTTCACATGCCCGACAAACCACAATCCCGACAATGAACAAAACATATAACTTTCCTGAAAAACACACACACAACACAACCACGCCAAAAACCTTACAAACCTACACTAAAGCTTACATACACAACTATATGTGCACTAACCTTAACCCTAACCCTAAGGTCCATCACTATCGCACAGTTACCTTACTTGCACCCTAACCCTAACTCACTTAATCCGTCCCTAACCCTTAAGTCTGTCACTATCGCACACTTACTTTACCCGCACCCTAACCCTAACTCACTTAATCCGTCCCTAACCCTTAAGTCCGTCACTATCGCACACTTACCTTATCCGCACCCTAACCTTAACTCACTTAACCTGCCCCTAAACCTAATGTCTGTCATTATTGCACACTTATCTCACCCGCACCCTACCCTAACGTCCGTCACTATCACACACTTACCTTACCCACACCTTGAGCCTAATGTCCGTCCCTATCGCACACTTACCTTAACATGTCGGTGTTCTCAGCGTCGTGATTCTCAACTGTCAGTCTTCTCTGTTGTCGATCTTTGGGTGTCGGTTATCTCATTGTCATTCTTCTCAGCTTTTGGCGTAATCAGGTAGACCCATATATATATATATATATATATATATATATATATATATATGTGTGTGTGTATGGGTCTACTTCTGTTTGTCGAAAACACACTTTTTCGACAAACAGAAGATTGAACCCACTTAAGTGAAAGTGCACTACATCGACAGTTCACTTTTGCATAAGCCGATTAACCGAAGCATATTACAGCGGGGATAAGGAAATATATCTTTTGCCCCACTGTAGTGCGATCTTGGAGTTAGTATATTTAAGTGGGGGGGTGTGGGGGGCACAGCCTCCCACATGGGGGTGCAGGGGCTTGCCCCTCTGCAAAATAGTGTTTAAAGTAGTTTGCTTTGAATCGGCTTTTGCGAAAGTGCACTTTCGATGTAGTGCACTTTCGCTTAAGTGAGTTCCTATGTTCTTTGTTTGAGATTGTGAAATTTTGATCAAGGAATGTAGACCCATATATATATATATATATATATATATATATATATATATATTTTTTTTTATTTGGTAGGTGAACTACGAGCATATGAGCATAGAGCTGATGCAGAACGTTATGTAAAGTACAGATGAGATGAAGCTTTAGGATGGGGTTGATCAGTCATAGCAAGCATTACATTCAGATATATAACTCAGTCAGTAGTATAGCATAATCGAAAAATCATTGCATGAATTAACATTATGGACTTGGCTGGAACAGGAGTGTGAGTTTGGATAAGATAATAGGCCCCATTGATCCAAGGGGATAGGTAGCAAAGAAAGAATTAGAAGAAATAATAAGGGCACAAAGCAACAGAGGAAGGAAGTTGATGTAAAATGTCAGGAAAGGTAAGAATGGAAATGAGAAAAAAAGGCAAACAGGTTGAGGGAGACTCATGGTTTTTGCTGATGGAGGGAATAGAACCACATATATGACTAAGCAGTAGAAAGAGAGGTTGTAATGTCAGTATGAATAACGGCATGGAGACACTTGTTGGCCTTCATTTAAGCATGTATTTAAACTGAATTCATGAGAATGGGAATGATCTTTTTATATAAAATTTGTATAGTCCCTCTCTATTAGATGTAGATATAGATATAGGTATGGCTGTAGATATAGATATAGATATAGATATAGATATAGGTATAGATATCCACCTCGCAGACAGATTAATCTCACCCAGTGGATTGGCATGTTCTTCATTGGTTCTTGTTGCTTTTTTTTGACTCTGTGGAGAAAGCTTTTAGACTTCAGCAGCTCAGTCTATTGTTGTGAGGAGATTACCACCTCCTTTCCTAATTTGGTTGTTGTTTTAAGTCTGAATCACCAGCCTTAATAGGCAGCAGCAGCTTGTTTTGCTGATGTTAAATACAGGGTTTCCTTTCAAATTAGCCACTGGGGACATATTTATATAACTAAAGTTAATTATAAAGGGCTGCACAGTGGTGTAGTGGATAGCATTGTTGCCTCACAGCAAGAAGGTCTTCGGTCCGATTCTCGTCTGGAGTGCCTTCTGTGCAGAGTCTGCATGCTCTCACTGTGTTCACGTGGGGTGCTCTGGTATCTCCCACATTCCAAAAACATGCAGTAGGTGGACTGAGCACTCTAAATTGGTCATAGGTGTGAGAGTGTGCATGAGTGTGTGTTGTGGAAGAACAACCACTGCAGGGCTAACAAACCAGCAGTGTAAACACTGGCTCTAGATGATTGTCACTCTTGAAGTGATACCTCGACCCCATGTGTGAAAATAGGAAAAAGGGTTTGTGGATGGAATTATAAAGAGGAGAATAAGAACTGATGTGTTAAGGTATCTACATGATAAGTAATTAACAAGGTAACTTAATTGAACAGCTTGTGTGTGGTAGATTTTTTACTGAAAGCTAAGTCTGCCACTTTTTCACTGAGTGCTCTTGGTAGCTTAAAAGCTATTCTGTTAGTTTATACTTCTTAAGGAAGAGGGTTTGATTCTTGCAGCAGATAATTACTTTTTACTTTTTCTTTTCTTCTCCCCCCCCCCCCCGTGTCTTGCAGTTTTAATGCTAGATTTTGCTAGCATATGATTTTTTTTCTCTTATATTTTGCAGACATAACCTCA
Source organism: Protopterus annectens (assembly GCF_019279795.1). NCBI lineage: Eukaryota > Metazoa > Chordata > Ceratodontiformes > Protopteridae > Protopterus > Protopterus annectens. The sequence goes on from NC_056732.1 coordinate 1,573,680,138, forward strand.
CCTCTCTTTGGTTAGTGATGGCTTGCTGAATTTATAGCTATAAAATAATATATATTAGTTAACTCAGATTAGTTATTATTATGTGGCAGTGTTAAATACTTTATAAGTAATGTAATGCTTGAATAATCATGTTATGGATTTATTTTTTAAAGCTTAATGTCAGCTTGTTTGTAGTACCTTTAATGTGGCTTAAAATATAAGGTGTCACTCTGTTGGCAATGAGGATACATGTTTGACGCCTGGACATAAGTTTTGTGTGTGTGTATTCCATAATGGGGAATTAGTATATGGAATTTTATTTATACTAGGTAATAATAAAGAGGCAGTAAGTCACAGAGAACTCATTTGCAGTTGTCATCCATTTTTTTATCTGTCTTGATTAGGCATATTTGCTTTATCCATCCACAACCGCTTTTCCCACTTTTGCACATGTGGTTGGGGTGTCACTTCAACAGTGACAATCCTCTTGAGCCAAGATTTCATTGCTGGGTGACTAGACCTGCCATGGTTGTTCTTCCATACTACACACCCAAATGCATACCTATAGAGTGTGCAATCCATCTACTGCATGTCTTTGGAATGTGGGAGGAAAAACTGGAGCACCTGGTGGAAACCCACACAAACACAAGGAGGACATGCAGACTTCACACAGAAGGCATCCCAGCTGAAAATCAAACCAGGGAACCTTTTGCTGTGAGGCAACAATGCTATCCATTGCATTATTGTGTCCCCCAACACATCTGAAAAAGAGGAAGAAAAACGTAAATTAAAATAATAATACATAAAAAGGAGTGCAAATGATAGGCAAGCATATTAAAGCTGGAATGCTGAAATGAAGACAGAAGACATTCAGGAACCTTCACAGCAAGGTATTTTTATCTTTGTCTTCTTCCCCATCCACACACTGTTTTTATTTTTATGTTTTGCCTAGGGGTCATGGTTTTTTTCAGTGTCTTTAATAGTACTTTATTTAATGATGACTTTTTTATAGGAGTTTTGGTAGTCTTGGTTTCATGGGGGATTTAAAGACTCACTGGCAGCAAATAGCCTTGCATGATGAGGCATTGTTTGAAGAATTCACAGTTGAGAGACATCTCCAGTAAGAAGGTGCTCCTAGCCAGTCCAAAAGTTCAAAGTCTTGGTTTACTGATGCAGAGCCCACAGATTGTGAACTGGTGATCAAGAAACTGAAATAAGAGCCCTGGAAGATGCTCCAGAATCCCAAGTTGTTGACTAGCCTGCAGTTATTCAGCCAGGTAATAAGGTTCATTTAGATTGTGTTGAGCAGATGAGTATTTAAATGTTTTTTTGCATGCATTATCCCAAGAAGGTAAGGTTAGAATCTTTGATCTATTTAAGGAAAAAGGGTTGACTAGCATGCAACAGGTAACTCTATTAGGTTAGGGTGATGACTTTATACACACAGCTAGACACAGTGATGTGTCTTCTTTTCCTCAACTTCCAAAGTTCTGTCAGTATCTGGGTTCAAGGGGCCATAGACCAACAACATAAGTTGGAGATGCAATTGGGACAAGTTTTATTCAGAGTGGGGGTCGCTGTAGACTAGGAGTGTCTATTATAGTTCATATTCCTGTTGCCATTAATGAGCCAGGGAGAATATAGTGATATTTCTGATTTGAAGGATGCTGATGGAATTCAGTACATACTAGATTCTGAGGGACTAGGAGCTTCTGTGTTAGCAGTATTTGAGAAAAGACAGCTGGGCAAGTTTAGCATAAGAAATAGTGATAACTGGCTTGGAGGGTTTATCCCTTAAATGGTTGGGATAATCAAAAAATAACCCACAACAGGCTTTGCCATTACTTATATACTTTTTACCCCCACAGGAAGCTCGGAAACTTAGTGGTGGGTCTGCTTGACTATGGTACAATCAGAAGTTTTGCAGGTTAAAAACAAAACTAAGATGGGAGGAATATCATGAGGACATGTGATTAAGTATGATGACTGATAAGCCAAAGTCAGTTTCTCCTCTGGGTCTTGAACTAATGGGTGAACCAAAGCCTTTTTGGGATTTCAGTATTGGCATGTGTACTTTGGCAGCTTGTTGTTTAGCACATGCTTGCTCTCAGGGTGGGTTTGCAGACACCCACATGCGTAATGTTGGGCTAAAATTGGGCAAACATCTACTAGGCATACATCTGGACTGTTCAGATTTTTGCAGAACGTCCAGAGTTTTGTCTTATATTTTTGGTCTGTACCGGATGACATTTGTGGTTTTCTAGCAAATCACTGAGGATTGAAGTTAGTAAATAAAGACATACATTTGAGTTTCAAACTTCAGTCCTTCAGAAAATGCATGCTAACACAAACCATATTATTCTAGTAGCTTTCTAAGTTTATTAGACAGATATTTACATTCTGTCCCTATTTTTGGGCCTTCACCCCCCCCCTTATTTTAGGCTATGTTCAGATTTCTTGGGTTAAGAGATTGAGAGGCATGCTACTATACCAGGTTTTCAGGTAGAGGTGAAACTCTCATATGGCCGGAAAGGTCAAATGGTTAGGGTAGAAAGCTCCTTTTGGGGATTTCAGGAAATAAATTCCTTTTTGGTCACCAACATAAGTACAATAACCCATTCAGCCATTAGAAGGGATATATTAGCTGTGAAGTTAAAAGATTATCCCAATGTCCAAACAAAACGGAAAGTGTCAGAGGTCTGTTCATTTTGATTTTCAGGAAAAAGCTAATCCCTTTATGAACAGAAAAAGTTTAGAGAATTTGGATCAGTTGTTGGTAACAACGATGTGGTATGGAATTTATTTATCAAGTGTGTGTGTGTGTGTGTGTGTGTGTGTGTGCAGAGTGGGTGTCCCTTCCAGCTCCTCCCCCTTTTCATTCATTTAGAATTACTCCTTTGAGTCTAGCTCCAACAAAGAAAGAAGGGGAATATAACTTGATAAATCATTTGTTCAGTCTTATAAAAATCAGTGGGCATTAAGACTGACATAATTAAAACAATTGTGCTTAGCAGATCATTTTGCCAATAAAATTTCAGTGCCAATCTGTGTCTACCAGAAGAAAAAAAAAAAGATTTCTGTATTGGCAAGCGATATAGGTGTCTCTACATAGTCAGAAGGAGAATGTCCAAATTTCAATACCCATCTCACACAGCCTCATAAAGTTTGTGCAGTTTATATATAGTGTCTGGTGCAATGCCCAAATATTGTCTAACATACCTATCAAAACTCTTGCCCAGTTAATCAGTGTGTGGCAAAGCTGGGATTAATGATTTCCTGTGCCTTTTCTTGACTTAAGTGAAGATCTGTCATGGTCTAATTTTTAAATGTTCATAGGTTCATAGGAGGTTACTAGGCTAACGTATCTAGAGCTCTTACAAGCCTAGCCATATTCATTTTGAATTGCCCCAATTGTCAGTGGTTAGGTGAGTGAAGTTCACAGAGGTAAGGGTCTATGGTAGATAATAATGACTTCCTCTGCCCAGGAGAGACATAGGCACCTCTCCAGGAGTGAATTTAGGATCACCCATCCATTGATCTAGGCTACATTTGAAGAGGGTCAGGGAGGGCTTCTGTTTCATGTGAATTAGAAGCTTGTTCCAGAGAAGTGTCAGTCTCTGGGAAATGCCCTTCCTTTGACCAACAGTATTCATCTATTGAATCTGAGTAATTTTTATTTTTCTGTACCTTCTGTTTTTATGTCTGTTCTCATCCTGCATGGATCCCATAGAACAAAACTTCTTCTGTCTCTCACAGATAGTCTCCCTGGGCCCTCTTTACGTCTTGCCATTGTTACTTCAGCATAGGAAGGTTTTTGTTTGTCAACATTCCTTATTGTATGCGTTTTACTGGTCTCCTACTCCATCTTCTAACTCTCCAGTAAAATCCTCCTGTGGAATGATGTTCAGCTTGCGATTTCCTTCTTAAGAAGGCCTGTGCAGTTACTTTCCTCTTAACTGACAGTAAAAATCCTCATTTTTAACTACTAAAACTGCTCGATATAAACTCACAGTAGTAAATCCTAACAAATGTGGGACCAGTCTTTTTTGTTGAAAAAAGGGATGAAGAAAAATCCTCTACAAACTTAATCTTCACATTTTTACATGTTGTATTCCCTTAATCTTTCTGCTGTGCATAACTAACCATTCCCTTGTTTTGAAGGAAGCAAATGTGATGATTACATTTCTGGGCCTGCTTGTTTCTTTGGTGCCTTTGATTTACTTTATAAATTCTATCTATTCTGACAGACAGCTATTGTGGCAGCCATTTCCATTGTTTTATTTTACTTACATGCCAAACACCACATTAAATCCTATAGCATCTGTCAAACGTTCAGCCCTAAGACTATCAGAAGTAGGCTTAATTCCATTCAAACTTACTTAGTAAACAAATGTCTTCAAAACTTTTGCGTAAAACTCCTTCTTTCCTCTAGATTTTTGGATAAGTAGTTACAGAGATAACCAAGCAGGTGTTTGAGTGCCAAAGATATACCTTGTTTTGAAAGGTACTTTTTGTAGTTATTGCTAACACTTAATTATATTATTTAATCAGGACAGAGTATAATTAATGCAGCCTAAATCCTTTTGTAACTGAATTATCATATAAATCTGCTTATTCTGTCTATCTGTCTGTCTATCTATCTATCTATCTATCTATCTATCTATCTATCTATCTATCTTTATCTCTCTCTCTCTCTCTCTCTCTCTCTCTCTGTCTCTCTCTGTCTAGCTATACTTTCTTGGCCAGATTAGCCCCACAAGGCTAGTGGACTTTTTTTCAAGAGAGACCTGAGGTAGTAATTTGCATTTAGAGAATGGGAAAACTGTACATCAGCACCTTGATTGGAGAAAGAATGCTCTCCGGTAGGGTATTAATGTACAAGCAATGCCTGCTGAAAAATGAGTCCGTCTCTTCACGGCAGCATATCAAGCTGCCGTGGAGCTCAGACTGAAAAAAAAATAATGGTCTCCCTTAATTTACACTCGCTAAGCAGCACTTTTGCTGTTTAGTGAGTATAAAAAGAAAAAAATAGACAAAAGTGTATGTGTGTGTGTGTGTGTGTGTGTGTGTGTGTGTGTGTGTGTGTGTGTGTGTGTGTGTGTGTGTATATGTGTACGAGTGTGTTTATGTTTTTGTCTGCATGTGTGAGTGAATGTGTGAATGAAAGCAGATGAGGCTGTGTGCGAGAGATCGAGAGAGAGTGAGAGAGAGAGAGAGAGAGAGAGAGAGACAGAACAGTCTTGTGTGAGTGAATGCATGTATGAAAGCAGAGGAGACTGTGTGTGCCAGAGATCAAGATAGAAAGTAGTCTTGTGTGAGTGAATGCTTGTATGAAAGCAGAGAGTGTGATCTTGTGTGAGTGAATGTGTGTATGACAGCAGAAGAAACCATGTATGAGAGAGATCGAGAGAGAGAGAGAGAGAGAGAGAGAGAGAGAGAGAGAGAGAGTGGTCTTGTGTGAGTGAATGCGTGTATGAAACCAGTGGAGACTGCGTGTGTGTGCGTGTGTGTTTTTGAGTGAGAGAGATCGAAAGAGAATGAGAGCGGTCTTGTGTGTATAGCTCTCCATTGTCCAAATTTTCACAGAACTCACAGAGTTTTGCCTTATATTTTTGTCTATTCCTCATAAAATTTGTTGTTTTCTGAAGTCTTGTGGCAAATCAGTGAGCAGTGAATTCACTAAATAATGACAGGCATTTGAGTTTCACACTTTATATCTTCCAGAAAATGCATTGTAATACACATCCTTTTATTCTAGCAACTTTCTAAGTTTATAGGAGCAATATTTAAAATTTGTCCCTATTTTGGGTCCCTATATTTGGGGCTTTGTCCCCCCATTATTTTTGTCTTTGTCCAGATTTTGTGTGTTAAGAGGTTGAGAGTTATGCTTGTGTAAGTGAATGTGAGGGTGAAACCCGAGGAGAGTGTGTGTATATGTATGTGTGTATGAAACAGAAGGGACTGTGTATGAGAGAGTGAGAGAGAATGGGCTCTCTGTAAAATTGTTGTGTCTTATTTACTTATTTTTTTTAAGTACTATATTATTTTTTACGTATTTTTGATGTAAAATGCTTCCTCCAACACAATTAACATATATTACAAAATGTTTGAAGCATTAGGAGGAGGAGCTATTTTACATCAAACATATATATAAAAAAGATATAGTACTTAAATTAAAAAATAAATAAATAAAACACAACAATTTTACAGAGAACTCATTCTCTAAGCACAATAATGCCCTCCAGGGTGTGTGGGCATTAATTACACAGTAACACACATACCCTTGTTGGGCATTATTGCTTACTTGTTTACTGGGAAAGTCTGACTGGATACAGTAACCTCTTTTGAGTGGAGACTCAGGGCAAAAAGCCCCACTAGTAAATTATAATAAACAATAAAACAAGTACAAATAATGATTTAATTAAAGAATTAAACAGCTATAAACAATGCAGCATATATCAGTATGCAATTATATAACACTTATGGTGGCACTCAATACGACTGTCAAATGAGACATATGTTTTAACAGTAGAGTATAGTGATTATTTGTATATGTGTGTAGTGATGTAGAGTTACCATTATATAACATAATTAGAATTATTCCAGGCTTTATTTTAGACATTATAAGAATATACACTTTGCCTAGGTTTTTTTGTGTTCCACCTCCTATTTGTCAATTTAAATCACATTACAAGATGTACTTTTGATTGCCACTGCTTTACCACTAACTGAGTTTACCAGAATGCTCATCAGGCAAACCCAGGTTGCTTATAAACTGCAATACAGAAGGAGTATGGTCCAGGAGCCTTTGTATGTTGTGCTAATGATCAGCGGTTTGTAAGTGTGCCATTAATGCCCAATTACCTACCTTAACTGTATGCAGGTGGCATTGTAGTGAATCACAACAGCAGATTCTTGTAGGGCTAGTAGAAAGGTGGGTAACTGGGTGTAATTACCCAGTAATACCTTCTTCATATTCCTCAAGCTTTTAGTTTTACTTTACCAATGTTTGTATTTTACCCAATGAACCACTATGGAACACAATTGCAAGTAAAACAAAAGTAAGGTCCCTGGTTATTTGCACCACACAAATACTATTTAGCAGTTATTTTGTTAATATTTGTATCTTTTTGCTGTGACTGAGATCACTTTTCTGACTTGTCCATAGTGGAGTATTGGGGGCAGTTGTCAATGGGGGAGCAAAGTACAATGGTGAAAAAGCAAAGGCCTCATAACTGATTTCTGAGGGACCTGTGGGTGGTATTTATTGCAATACATGGGGCACCATTCATAGGATCACAGGATCATAGGAATTACAATGTAACCAAGTTGAGGAGTCATTTGTACTTTGCCAGTATTTACCTTTCTGATGTACCTCCTGCTTTGAGAAGCTGAAATGAGGTCAAAGCAGGAATGGCACACAATGTATCATTCCAGGATCATCTCCTGGGTGCCATCACATAGATAATTTCAAAGTGGCTAATCAGATAGTCTCATCAGAAAGATTTTTTCCCACTAATGTGTATGGTGAGTCACCATTCTGAAGCTTTGTATAAATTCAGTATACATATATGCCCATATGCTTGTTACAGCTGAGAGATAAACATGAAGTTTCTATATTCACTAGTCACCTGGTTGCTGTAAGTTTTATAGGACCTATATGTTTGAGAAAATTGTAGGATGCGGTTTGGCATTTAGTAAGCTGGTGATCAGCAGCAGTCTGCTGACAGTGCTTTCTATAACAGGAACCACGACAGACTGACAGAGTGCATTGGAAAGACAGTGCACATATGTGTGTGTGTGTGTGTGTGTGTGTGTGTGTGTGTGTGTGTGTGTGTGTGTGTGTGTGTGTGTGTGTGTGTGTGTGTGTGTGTGTGTGTGTGTGTGTGTGTGTGTGTGTCAGCATGAGCAAGTATATACATGGGGTGCAGACACTGTTTTGTGAACTATGTATTCATAAATCTTTTAACTGTCACCCCCTGCCATTCTAGTACCTGAGAATTTTTGGTCCCTTATGGATATTAAATTCCTGTACTGTATAATCTCTTCTATATGATTCTATGGGCATCAAGCCAGTGCCAACCACCATCTTAGGAATGAGAAGAGAATTTATGCACGACCAAGCTGAAACTCTGTATTGTAATAATCTCCACAAATAACAGCATGTTAGGCGTATGTACGTATTTCTTGTAACAAATTATAAATTCCAAGATCTTTCAAAAATATAGTGAAACAGCAAGTCTATTTAGCAATTAGGACAGCACTTACTTCATAGAGTACTCATCAGCTGTGCTAACTTACTTTCACTCTTAAGTTGTAGTTTGGTTAGTAGTTCCCTTAAAAACTTCAGGATTGGTGCCAAGTTATCAAATGCTTTCAAACTGTAAACTGAAGCCCTTTTTCATTAGTCCAAGTCTCATTAAAACCACAAAAAATGTTTTTATTTCACAGTTTAAAACAACGCTTACTTCCACAGAGCTCTCATCAGCTATGCTGACATGCTCTCAGTCCACAATAATAAGTTCTGAATAATAGTTTTCTTAGGTTCATAGGTTCATAGGTTCATACTAGGCTATCTGCCCTAGGGCATTTATAAGCCTAGCCAGAATGTGTTTGGCTTTCACCACCCATTTTAAATTTATTTTGCTATGCCCTTTTTCGAGGTTATTATACTGTGCCTCTGTCTAACAGTGACACAGAAGTGATACCCGGGGTAAACCTATGATCTCCCATCCACTCATCAAGATTCCTCTTGAAGAGAGTCAATGAGGGACTCTGTCTAACCTGGACTGGGATTTTATTCCAGAGTGAAGGGAGCCTCTGGGTTATGAATCTGTTCCTCCAGCATGTCCTATTTATTTCAGTGCTGAGGTTCAAGTCTCTCGAGCACGTAGCTCGATGGGATTTGGATTTTCTGAGGTGCAGCATGTCCATTAATTCCGGGTTGGACATGGCTTTATATGTCAGGCACAGATTGCCTCTGAACAGGCGGTATGCCACTGAGTAGAGCTGGAATTTCTTTAACCGGGCAGCATATGGCATCTGTTTGAGCCCTTTGATCCTCTTGGTGAGGTACTTTTGGGGTCTTTCCAGTTGCTACAGGTGTCTGGTAAGGTACATCCCAAAAGGGGCATTGTACTCAATTATGGGCCTGATGAGGGATGAGTAAAGAGGCACGATGACCTCCCCTGATCTAGATGTGAATCCCTTCATGATTAAGTGGGCTATATGAAATGTTTTTCTAACCACTTTGGCCACGTGGTTGTCAAATGAGAGATTGCTATCAACTTGGGTCCCCAGGTTCCTAATTACTTCTTCTGTAATTAATAGATTACCACCTATGTGGTAATTTGTGGGCACTTTATTTTTGCCAAAGGGGATGACTATACACTTTTTGGCATTTAGCTTGAGGCCATGGCTCTGGCACCAGTTGTCTGTTTCTATGAGGCCCTTTTGGAGGATGCTTGTGTTGGCTGGAGAGTCGATTATGGCACCCAGTTTGCAGTCATCTGCGAACTTGGTCAGCCACAGTCCTTCCGTGTTGGCCTGTACCTCCGAGAAATATATACCGAACAAGAGAGGTCCCAGGACTGAGCCTTGTGGGACACCACTTGTAACTGGTTTGGAGTCTGACATGGCTCCAGCAATTCTAACCATGTGGGTTCTGTCCTTGAGCCAGTTTGCAATCCATCTAGTGACATAGGGGTTTATATTTAAGCTGGTGAGCTTATCTATAATGCCCGAGTGGGGTATTGTATTGAAGGCTTTTGCGAGGTCCAGGTAGGCTGTGTGGACCACCTTCCCCTCATCAATGGCCTTGGTGACTGTTTCAAAGAAATCAACCAGGTTTAAGAGGCAGGATCTGCCCTTAACAAAGCCAAACTGGGTAGGATCCAGTGTCTGTAGGTCCCCAATATCTTTATTTATGAGGTCCATGATGATCCTTTCCATAGCTTTGCAGACCAAGCTAGTCAGGCTTATGGGGTGATAGTTTCCAGGATCCGTTGAGGCACCACCTTTATGGAGAGGGACCATTGTTGCTGTACGCCACTCTTTGGGCACATATCCTGTAGTAAGGCTGAGATTGAACAGTAGTTTTATGTTTGGGTTTAGCTCTTCTTGGAGTTCATGTAGGACACAGCCGGGACACCATCTCATCCCATTGATGCTGTGTTTTTGCTTTGGAGAGGCGGCTCTTACCTGAGCATCTGAGATGTCAGGGGCAGCACTCTGCTGGGATAGATATTTGCCCTTTTGGTGGGGAGAAGTTTGCGCTGAACCTGTCAGCTAGGATGTTGGCAATGTCTGTGGGTTCGGTGTATTTTTTGTCATTTTGGACTAATTCTGAGCATATCTGGGAATTACCACCCAGGTTCCTAACATAACTAAAGAAAGCCTCGTGATTATCCTTAGTGTCCTGTGCAATTTTTCTCTCGAAGCTGGCCTTAGACAATTTCATGAGTGCCCGTAGTTTTTTGCTAATACTGATCAGTGATGCCTTCCCTTTTTGGGATTTTGCTCTATCATTTAGTAACTTCCTCCTTCTATTGTATAGTTTGTTTATGGCTGGGGTCCACCAGACAGGACGTCTGCCTTTGGAGGATTGGGTCTTGGTTTTATTTGGGATCCCATGATCCATTCATTCCTGAAGGTGTTCATAGAATGCGTTTATGAAGGATTCTGCGGTCTGGGCCGTATTTTCCACAGGCCCAGGGGCTTTGAAGGATTCCACCTCGGTTTTGAGGCGTGTGAAATTTGCTTTAGAGAAGTTTTTCACTGTGGTTTTCTGGGCAGGGGGTGGGGCCGGGATGTGAATATCCAGTGAGATTAGTTTATGGTCTGATCTTACCAGTGAGGGATACACTTCTGGTCTGGAGCATAGAGTCCCCATGTTGGTGATGATCAGGTCCAGTATGTTTTCCCCTCTTGTGGGAGTGGTAACAAGTTGTTCCATAGCATTTGAGTTTATAAATTCTAGGAACCTTTGGGCTAGGGTGTTGGAGCTAGAGTAATGCTCCCAGTCTATGTTTGGGTAGCTGAAGTCGCCCAATATAATGGTGTTTGGAGAGACCTTTATATTTTCCAGTGTTCTCAGGAAGGCCGAGTGGGGTTCCTGGGTTTGGAAGAGTGGTCTGTAGCAGGCTATAAACTGGAAGGCAGTTTTACCCACTGTTAGTTGCACATGGATAGTCTCTGATGCTTTGTGCTTTGCCACCAACCTGGAGGTGTGGGTATCTTTGATGAATATCGATACTCCCCCTCCTTTTGTGGTTCGGTCCAAGTTTTGGGGCCGAAAAGCATGGTATGAGGTATAATCTGGTAGTGCTGGGGTGCTCTCGGGAGCCCTGAACCAGGTTTCTGTTACTGCAAAGATATCGATGTTCTCCATGCTAAGGAGAGTTTTGAGTGCGTGCATCTTGAGGTTTAGACTTCTGGCGTTGAGTAGCATTACTCTTAGTTTCTTATCCCTTGTGATACCTATGGAGGTGGGTTTGTCGTTTGAGCCTTGCCTAAAAAAGGCACTATGGGGGTAGCAAGAGCCTTTGCCAATATCCGAAAGACCAGGGGTGACAGGTGCAAGCTTCCCTAGCGAAGCATCATGGCTTGTCGAGCATATCATCCCAAGCTGACAGGCATTGGATCCCCTTTGAATGACACCAGTACTTAAGCCAATTTTTGAAATTGATCATCTTGTCTTCATATTGTGGCATCATTCTTGGTGAGGGTAAGATGCTACTCAAGGTCAGGGTCATACTGGCCTGGGCTACATGCTCAGAGAGCTCCTCTATGTCTCTTTTCATGTAGTCCAGGGAGGTACGTCTCAGGTCATTCACACCAGCATTGACAATGACTGAGTCATATTTGTACTTGCCTTGGAGTGACCTGAGTGCTTGTGTTATGTGGCGGATCCTAGCGCCCGACAGGTTGCTCACTGTGACCCTCTCCTTGTTCAGCCTGGTGAGCGGGACATCAGTGTGCCTGACGATAGAGTCACCTATTACAAGTGTATCAGGTGTGTTGTTTAGTCTTAAGGGCTGTGACTGTTCGGCACACTGGTTTTGTGAGATATGTGTTGCACGTGTTTTGTTTTGGGGTAGCTGTTGCTTGGGCGTCTGCTTTGGAGGTCTCTGCTGCTTAGGCAGATCCTTATTTAGAGCCTCCGAGTATGTTTTTGTGTGATTATGTGTTTGGTTTGCTGTCGTGGTAGGTCTATGTGAGACTGGAATTGTAGTGAGTGTGGTTTCCTTCTCCTCCTGACTGGTTATGCCAGTACTGAGTTGAGAGAGCTTAGCCTCCAGTTTGGCTATATGGTTGCATCTCTCACATGTGTTGGAATTTGTTGGAAGGAGCAGAGGGTTGTCTGTGTACATGAGGCAGTTGTAACATTGCCTCAAGATTCCCAGATTCACCAGCTGGACCGGAGAGGAGATTGACAAATGACCTTTGGACATGCTAGAATAATATTGGGAATTCCTTTATAATTGAAAACAAGGGCCAGTGGGGAGTGAGGGTGTAGTGCTTTTAATTTTTAGTGCTGACTTATATAATTGCTTTAGTGAGCAAGTGCCAGGTAAATTAAGTGCAATGTGTTACAGGTAACTTAAATGCAAAAATGACAAACAGTAACTTTCTTTCAAGTGAAACAAGGAAATAAGTACAGTAAGCAATGCAGATATCACTAGTGATCCACAGAAGTGCTGAGAAGCCGCGTATTAGGTGGAATTAGCGTTCCAGGGAAATAACAAGCAAACAAACAACAAGTGTATAAACAAAGCTAGATTCAGCAGGCCTGGATCTAGTCTATGCTACAGCAAACAAGGTGTACCAATTTCAGTAATATACAGTTCAAATAATCAGGCACTATAAACCTTTAACCAGAAATTTCCAGCTCAGAAGGGCAGAGTCCAGCCTCTTCTCCCACAAGAGTGCAGACCACGAACCTTCTTAATGTAAAATAATTGGCCTGAAGCCCAAGTGTTTAAACCAGAACTAATACACTTTAAGAATAACAGACACTGAGCTCTCAATCAGCAGTTCCCAACTTAGAAGGATGAAAGCTACCTGTCCTGCCACCACAGTGCATGCCACAAACCTTCCTAATGTAAAACAACTGGTCTGAAGCCCAAGTGCTTAATCCAAAAGACTTAGAATGATAGCTACACTTTAATCAAGTTACTACCAAGCAGTAATAAATACAATTGAATACTTTAGAGAATGCCTGGATTAGTGTTCAAGTTACACAAACAAAGCTAGATCCAGCAGGCCCAAATCCAATCTATGCCACAGCAAACAAGGCACCAACTTCAGTAAGAAGCAGGGGCTCGTGTGATGGGCTGTCGGACTGCAGCCCCTCAAACTAAAATTAAAAAAGAAAACAAAAAATTTTTTTTTTTTAAAATTTCCGACTTAAAGATGCGTAGTTCCACCGCCTACCGGGGTCTATGCGCATCAAGGGCAGTCCGAAAAGGACCCATAGAGGGACACAAGGAGACATCTGTGCACTTTTAAAGTGCACAGACACGCTGGGAGGATATATCGCGTCCGGACTGCAACAGCAGCAGTCAGAACAGTCAGTCTCGTCATCGGGAGGGAGCTTTTACTTGGGATCTCGTCGAGAAGGAGCTTTGCTGGGATCTCGCGGGTCTTTGTGAGTATTGTGCGGGCAGGATATGGTATGGAACAGACAGGTAAGTGAATGGTGCATTTTACTTTATGTGTTGGTGCTTTTAACTGGATAGAGTTGTGTGTGTGTGTTAGCTAGTGCTTTTAACTGGATAGAGTTGTGTGTGTGTTAGCTGGTGCTTTTAACTGGATAGAGTTGTGTGTGTGTGTTAGCTGGTGCTTTTAACTGGATAGAGTTGTGTGTGTGTGTTAGCTGGTGCTTTTAACTGGATAGAGTGTGTGTGTGTGTGTGTGTGTGTGAAAATGCCCCAGGTGCTCATGGTGGTGTGGTAGGGAATACCTCAGGCTTGAACCCTGTACCCTGTATGCAGGTGTTAAAGACTTGAGTTCCCTACCACCATTTGTAAAAAAATTGCAGATTTTTGCCTCATATTTGATCTGATCTGTTCCTCATAATATCTGTGGTTTGTAAATGCTGCAATGCGTGATATTTGATGGTGTAGTAGTAGCATTGTTGTCTCCCAGCTGCAGGTTCTCAGGTTTGATTCTTGGCTGGGGTTCCTTCTTTGTGGGGTCCGTATCTTCTCCCTGTGTTTGTGTGGGTTTGCTTTTGTGTCCTCCTATGTTACAAAGACATGTCTGCATTATTTCTTCCTGGGCCTCTGCTGAAAATTGTTTTTTTGTTCCAAGTCAGACTGTCCTGATTAACAAATGTTAAATAAAATTGACAGGCATTTGAATTTCAGACTTCAGGTTTCTGAATGTTTAATTCCTTGTAGATTTGATGGTGCAGTGGTAGTATTGTTGCCTCACAGCTATAGGTTTTCTGGTTTGATTCTTGGTTGGGGTGGCTTCTGTGTGGAGTCTGCATATCCTCCCTGTGTTTGTGTGGATTTGCTCTGGTGCCCTGCCATTTTACAAAGACGTGTCTGCAGTATTAATCCCTGCGTCTCTGCTGAAAATTGTGTTTGTTCTGTCCGCAGTAAAATTGACCGGCATTTGAATTTCAGACTTCAGGTTTCTGAATGTTTAATTCCTTGCAGATTTGATGGTGCAGTGGTAGTATTGTTGCCTCACAGCTATAGGTTTTCTGGTTTGATTCTTGGTTGGGGTGGCTTTTGTGTGGAGTCTGCATCTCCTCCCTGTGTTTGTGTGGATTTGCTCTGGTGTCCAGCCATTTTACAAAGACGTGTCTGCAGTATTAATCCCTGCGTCTCTGCTGAAAATTGTTTTTGTTCTGTCCGCAGTAAAATTGACCGGCATTTGAATTTCAGACTTCAGGTTTCTGAATGTTTAATTCCTTGCAGATTTGATGGTGCAGTGGTAGTATTGTTGCCTCACAGCTATAGGCTTTCTGGTTTGATTCTTGGTTGGGGTGGCTTCTGTGTGGAGTCTGCATCTCCTCCCTGTGTTTGTGTGGATTTGCTCTGGTGCCCTGCCATTTTACAAAGACGTGTCTGCAGTATTAATCCCTGTCTCTGCTGAAAATTGTTTTGTTCTGTCCAAATTGAAAAATTGACGGCATTTGAATTTCAAACTTCATTTTCTTCAGAATACATAGTATTTTTTTTTTTTTCTAGCATTTTCTAAGTTTATAAGAGAATATTTTTTTTTTTTCCTATTTTTTTTGGACTGTATTTACCCCATGGCTGGCCGTCCAGGTTTTTGTGCGGAGGTTGACAGCTATGGCAAGAACTGAATTCACTGAATACGGACTGTAGAATTGTGCATATTTACTGATAAAGGTGCACTGTAGAATTGTGCATATTTACTGATAATGGTGGACTGTAGAATTGTGCATATTTACTAATAATGGTGGACTGTGGAATTGTGCATATTTACTAATAATGGTGGACTGTAGAATTGTGTATATTTACTAATAATGGTGGACTGTGGAAGTCTGAGTAGACTTTTATGATAAATGTTCTCAACTGGGCAGTTTTGCCATTATGGGTGCATATGTTTTGTTTCATTACTTACTGGAAAAATGTTCAAAACAAATTTAAAACACCCTCTAACAAGTGTACTGTATTGTACAAGGAATATAATTTTAGTACAATGAGGAAGGTGTATCAAAGAGCACATGTATGTTTCATATGCAAGGGGCCTATGATTCGAAAACAGCCCAAAATTAATCTTTATCTGCCACTGGCAAAATGTATTTTCTTTGAATGTGGGTTTCAATGCTGTTTCAATGAATGTGAGTTTCAAGGGCAGAGAAGTTTTAATGCGAAGTTTTCATTGTGAGACTGCATTGCTTTGTTTAACAGATGACTTAATATTTGTGCTGTAAAATACAAAATAAAACTTTCAAATGAAGTCCAACTCATCATTGAAGTAAAGCAGTATGCACATTAGTGTTAATGGTAAATGGAGTGAAATAGCCAAGTAATGGTTCATTGGAATGGCTGCAGAGGCTCCATTCAACCATTATTTTGTCAGGGGGGGAAGGGCAGCAAACTCAGACAGGCCCAGCTGAACTATACCTCCCAACTGTCCAGATTTTCAAAGAATAAATAGATTTTTGCTTCTTATTTTTGGTTTGTTGTTCATAAAATTTGTAGTTTTAATTCCTAAATGATTTGCCAGAAGTCACTAAATAATTTTATTTATTTATTTATTTATTTGCATTTGTTTAACCAGGATAGTCCATTGGGCTCGAAGAACCCATTTTCAATGGAGTCCTGGGGAGAAAAGCTCCACATACAGATTAAACAAAGATGAGGATATACATATACATTACATGGGGTTAAACATAGAGAAAAAAAGCTCCACATACAGAATACACAAAGGTGAGGATATACATCTACATTTGATGGGGAAAAACATAGTACAGTTTATCTAATTAAACATGCAGAGATAGCTAAAAAACACAGTTTGTTTTTTTTTATTTTTTTTTTTTTTTTTTTATATAGAGTTAGAGTAGTATACAGGTAGGCCAAGAGTAATGCTACCTGGTGTTTAGACAGTCAGAAGAGAAAAAGATACTAGAGTAAATAGTAGGTTATGAAGGGTGAGAGCAGGAGCAGTCCCAGAGGTTAGATAAGAGTGGAGTGATTTTAAAGGATGGGAGGCTTGTAATGTAATAGAGGGAGGAAGGGAGTTCCATAAGCGTGCTAATGAGAAGGACAAGAGGTTTTGTCCAGGGTGGTGGAGGGTCTATGAATTTCTATGAGATTTTGATTGTTTGATCTTAGATGTCTTTGTGTGTGGTGCATTTTAAAGGTAGAAGAGAGTGAGGGGCAGAGGGATGGCTGGAAAATCAGTTTGTGAGCATATGTGAGTTGGGTATATGAGAGGTAGTTGGGTAGTTCTAACCATTTCAGTTTGTGGAGTGGTTCACAGTGGTGTGTTGAGGTTTTGCTAGAAGTGGCAAATTTGGCAATTTTATTGTAACAAGAGGATAGTTTGGTTTTGAGGGAAGATTGTAGGTTAGTAAGAAGGGTGCTCCATAGAAGGGAGGGTAAGAGAAATGTAGTTGAGAGAGTAACCTTGGTAGCTGAGCTGAGAAAGCGATTATGACGGTAGAGCATGCCAAGCTTTTGGTGGGTTTTATTTATGTTTTGTAGTAGATGGGAATGGAATTTAAGCTTATCATCAATTTGGACTCCTAAAGTTTGGTTTGGTTTCTGATACAAGCTCAAGGGGAATGTTATTTTGGCTATAGATGGAGAATGATTTACGATCGATGTTAGTAGTTTTGAGGGAAAATATCATGAGTTTGGTTTTAGCAGCATTAAGAGCTAGATGGTTGTCTTTCATCCAATTTTCAGTGGTGGAGAAGGCATCCTGGGTAAGTTTTAGTAGAGTTGGTATGGATGAGGCAGTGCAGATGATGGTGGAATCATCTGCATATTGAATATTAGCCTGAGGGATAGCATGATAAAAGTCATTGATGAAAATATTAAAGAGAAGGGGCCCAGAATGGAGCCTTGTGGGACGCCTGTAGGGTATTTAGTATTTAGAAAGGAGGAAGTAGATTTTTCCACTTGACTGCTTGTTGTCTATTGGAGAGATAGCTGTTAAACCAGTTGAGTGAAGTGAGAGAAAGGTTTAGATTAGATAGTTTAGTAAGAAGTAGGTTATGGGAGATAGTATCAAAGGCCTTAGAAAGATCAAGAAGAGTGGTAGATACAATGAGTCCAGAATCTCTAGCTTTGTTCACAGTTTCAAGGAAGGATAGGAGGGCTGTCATAGTGCTATGATGGGGTCTGAATCCATGTTGGGTAGGGGGTTAGTCGATTGTTGTCCAAGAGGTGGGGAAGGAGTTGAAGGTGGATGCATTTCTCAAGGACTTTAGAAATGGGAGAGAGCAAGGCTATAGGGCGAAAATTGGAGATGTTAGTATTATTTCCACCTTTATGTAGAGGGATAATGTAAGCTTTTTCCAGGTTTCAGGGACAAGACCTTCTTGGATAGAGCGATTGATGAGGATACTGATAGGGAGGGCAATAGCATCGGCAGCTATACTGAGATAGTATGAAGGAATGTTGTCAGGGCATTGGTGCATGGTTTTAATTTTTGTAGGAGTTTTTATGGTAGAAGTTGGAGTAGGTTTAATTGAAAAAGGGTGCCCTTGAGGTGGGGGAGAATGAGACAAAGGAGTAGGAGGGGGAGGTT
Organism: Protopterus annectens; assembly: GCF_019279795.1. Classification (NCBI taxonomy): domain Eukaryota; kingdom Metazoa; phylum Chordata; order Ceratodontiformes; family Protopteridae; genus Protopterus; species Protopterus annectens. The sequence continues at coordinate 1,573,698,360 of NC_056732.1, forward strand.
GGTTGTCAGTAGAGGGGGTAGGAGGTGAATTGTGTGTAAAAGAAGAGGTAAGTTTGGAAATAGAGTCAATGAAGAAAGAATTGAATTGGGTAGCAAGATCTATGTCTTGTGACCCTGGGCTGGGGTTTGGGTTTTCTATAGTACCAGGTTTTAAGAGTGAATTTATACCTGTAATATATATATATATTTATACCTATAATAATAAGTTTCAGACTTCATAACCTTCATAAAAATGCATGTTAAAGTAAGAGCCGTTCTATCAACTGTCTCAATTTATACAAGAGCAATTTTTAGTACTGTTTATATGTGCCCCCAATATATTTGGCCTTGTTCAGATTTACTGCATTAACAGGTTGAGAGGTACATGCAAATAAATTGCTTTATAGAATTAGGCATAGCCAACCTCTCAACTGTCCCCAGTTTTTGGCTCAAAATGTTGCTCTTCCCCCTAATAATCCCTCCGCAAAATAGCAATTTTGGAAGAAAACATGGAGGGTTTACAATTAAGAAATAACTGTAATAATCAAAGTTATAGATTACTTGAAATGCATGTAGATTCTTTTATTTTGTCAGCTGCTCAAGGTAGCAGTACCATTATTAAAGTGTCTCTTCTTTGACAGGTAGCAGCTGTATTGTGTGTCTATTTTATATTTTTGCATCACATTTTTGGTCCATTTTTCATAAAATTGTGTTTTTTGGCAAATTAGTGACAAATCACTAAAGACTGAAGTTAGAAAATGACAGACATTTGAGTTTCAGATTTTATACCCTTCAGAAAATTCATACTAATGCAAGACCTATTCTATTATCTTTCTAAGTTTATTAGAGCAATATTTAAAATTGTCCTTATTGTTGTGCCTTTGTCCCACTTCTGTGTATGGCTTTGTCCAGATTTCTTGCTCTTGAGGTTGAGAGGTATGACAAATGTGTCAGGGCATCACAGTCAGCCAGAGATTTCAAATTGTGACATGCTTGTTGCACCCCACTCCCATGTAGTGACTCTGGATGTGTCCAAGCAAGGCAAGGAGTATCTACCTTGGATGGGAGGACACACTGCATAAGTACTACAGTGGCTTTTCATCTGTCCTTGATTTTGCAGAACGGTCTTGTTTCTGTCATATTTTTGTACTGTTGATTTATGCTCATTACTCCAATTTATGCTTATTACTCAAAGTGCCTGTTGCTCTGTGTTTGTTGCAATGCTTTAATGACCATAAGGTAAGCTTGTCTGAGATATGAAGATGCAAGTAAGCTTTAAGCATAAGCATACTTTTAAAGAATTGCCAACATTGAAAGCCTTTCTGTTGTTGCCATGCAGAGAATACTTGACTAGATAATGTATAAGCCTTGGGTATTAAACAGGATTCCATTATTTTAAAAGCTCATTACACTTGTTGGAGACTTCCGGTCATCTCTACAGACTTTACGTAAAAAAAAAACAGAAAATGCCATGTGTGGTCCATAACCTGTACAGTAATCCTTTAAGCAATGTATCTTGAGCTTGTTTCTTGTTTGCTTTTCATTTTTACTTTTATCATGTTTTCCCCATGAAACAAGTTGTCAGGCAGCAGGTCTTTTTGGATAAGAAACATTTTTACAAGTGGGGCATCACATAGATTTCTACTTTCAGCATGTTGCTTGGTACTTTAATAAAGCTGAATATATTATAATTAGAACTGCAGTGCAAGGAGAAGTGGTTTGAGTTGAGTGCTTCTGGTTTTCTTATACTTGATTTTGACTGGCATTCCAGTAATGTATTTAAAAAGTAATTTATTTTTCATGCCTCACAACCTTTTGTTTCCATCTAGATATTAAGTAAGCTGTCATACAGCCAATGCATTGAAATATTTTTATTCTTCTACACTTATTTTTGTCTTGATTGGACTTTCATAATGATGGTTTGCCACCCAGGGCAGCGTATTTAATTAAAGTTAGTTTTTTGTGGTTTTGTGCATAGCTCCTCCCCTTTATGGTTGACCACACCCCTTCCCTTTGACCCCACCCATTCAGCGTCTCCTGCAGCCCCCCTGTGATTTGAAGTCACCAGCCGCCACTGGTAAGAAGCAGTTCAGATATGCATGCACTATAAGCCTTTAACCAGAAATTCCCAGCTCAGAAGGCTGGGAATTTCATTAAAAGCTTTAAAATAAATCCCAAACTAAAAAGCACACTCTGGTGAGCCTATTTAGTAAAACACACACGAAAAGCACTTTTGGCTGTTATCTTTCTTCAGTTCGATGGAATTTCAGTTTCTTAGTTTCAAAATATAAAATAACCACTAGCCATTCAGATACTTCCATTGACACACACCTTTTTGTTAACTAATCATGTTCCTTGTATAGAGTACTTTACTTTGGTTTAGCTGAGACACGCCTGTTTCTTAGGATTGGTTTTAAAGGGACTACAGCATTTATGCCAAATGACTTGTGTGCCTTTAAGTTCAATATCCATTTAATTTCTTTATTCTTCGTCAAATTTTTAATGTCACCTCCCCTGTTGGTTACTGATATTAATTCAATAACCTGAAAAAGAAAATTGTGTGTGACATGATTTGCTAAACTATTTTGCTGAATCCGTTGAATAATATCCCTTTGGTGTCTTAGAATATGTTCTTTAAATAGTTGGTTCGTTTTTCCAATATAAAACGCTGTACAGTCCTTACAGGTTGCAATGTAGACCAGATGTTGTGAGGTGCATTTGACTGAGACTTTAAAATTAAAATGTTGGCCTGATACAGGATGGATGAAATTAGGTTCAGTGTTAATATATTTACAAGCCTTGCATCATCCACATTTCTTATTGCCCATAGCATAGGGAGGTATAGTACCATCTTAGGAAGGAGGTCTGCTTATCTCCTGGGCACAGCGTATGTGTCTCTTATGTATTTCAGGCTGGAGACACAGACATGTAGGAAGTGACTGGGTCATTCAGAAGGGAGTAACTATTTATTTAGGTTGCTATTTAAGCTCTTTGTTATAAACAAAGAATGCAATGGACTCGTGTGTGCACGTGTGTGTGTTTGTGTGTGTGTGTGTGTGTGTGTGTGTGTGTGTGTGTGTGTGTGTGTTTGTGTGTTTGTAGTGTTTGCATGTGTGTGTTTGTACACAAAGAGATATATATGTATGCATATATATATATATATATATATATATATATATATATTTCATGCATTCCATGTATGTGTCTTAATGCCCTGCTTACTCCCTTCCCACTTTGTATATAACACATCTGATAGCCCCTCCCCGGATTCTACCAGGAGTAGCTCTAAAGCACTGTGATCCTGCCCCCTCCCCCTAGAAAGCAAAACAACTACTCAGCTTACCATCTTTTATCATCCTGGACATCCCTTCACAAACAAATACATTTAGCTGATGGCACAGACAGATAACTTGCCTTTGATGCACTCTCTCAGAACCTTTTTTCTAGAACCAAGTAAACTAACCAAGAATTAGAGATAAATACAGTGGCTAAGGACTTAACTTTGTCATGCTCTAGTTTTCCTTAACATATAATAGTTGATACATATGCTCCATGCTATTATTTTCTGAATTATGAAAACATTCTGTGGTCAAAAGAATGGAAAATGGGATATTATAGGACATTTATTTTACTTCATCCTTAAATTTAACATATTCATTTTCTTACCCGTTCTGTGCCAAACAACTGTGGTTTTAATTGGCTACAAGTGAAATCATTCAGTTTGTTTTGCTATCATATGCCACTAACACATACAGTGATGCAGTAGATGACAAATCATTACCTATTATTTTCAATGGGACAGTAGATGGAACTGGCAAAGGGTAGATTTGGGACTGAAGGGTTACAACATTAGTGTGTCAGCCACAGGTATCAAACTCCTTCAATACAGCTTATTTAATGCTTATTATTTGCAAGTCCTGAAATCAAGTATCATTTTTCCATTTGGTTGGTGGATTGGCTAACTGATTTGTGTTTCTGTAAGCATGACTGAAATACTATTTGTAAAAGTAAAATCATATGACATACTGTATGAACATCTGAATTTTGTTTGACACTCAGACTTTGTCAACTTTTAGAGTACTAATGTAGATAGAGAAGAGATACAAGTGCTGAAATGTATGAAAACTGATAATCAGCTTAAAGATGCATATTTTCATTTAACGTTCGCTGCCCATTTACATGTTAATATCAAACATTTGCACAATTTTATTTTAAGCTGGTGAGATCCACGACACAAAAAAGTCCCTATGCATAGGAGAGAAGAGAGCACGGATTTGTTAAAGTGACTTTCCCAGAGCCACATAGCATGAAAGTAAACTCTGAAATAACGAAACTCAGACCTGAATGATGTAGGACGTCAGTATATTTGATAATGTAATCTTTGCGCTATACAGAGTAAATATTGTTAAACTGAGGACCCCCCCCAAAAAAAAAAATTCTCTTGCACTTGATTAGACGAGAGGAAAAAAGCTCTTTCTGGTTTGAAAAATGTAGCAAACTGCTTGCTACAAATGTAGCAAGTGGCTTTGTACATCTTTTACCACACATGAAGCACCCTGACCACAAATGTACTATCAACATTCATTTCTGAAAGTCAGCAGTGAACCTGATCACCCCCCCAACTCTTTATACTTGCAGTGGATGTCCCCTTCACTCCAACCTAGCTATGCCTCCACTTTCAGTAACATGCCGACAGCTGCAGAAAGGTTTATCTCACAAAGTCAACGTATCTGTGCCTGCATATATATGACAAAACTGAATTTCTGCAACAAATTATTGGGTTATGTTATTTTTTTATTTTTATTTATTTTACATTTATTTACCAGGAAAGTCTGATTGGACAACATGTCTATTTTCAGCAGAGGCCGGGGGAGAAAAGCTCCAAGACATAGAACGATTTAGAAAAAAACTTAACAATTTTACAACTAGAAAGCTGCCAAGAAACTTAACATTTTACATAATATTTCATAAGTGAATCAATATTAAATGTTACATAGGATTTCAAAAAGAAAACAAGTTAAAGCTGATGGAATTTTAAACAGGATTGAAACAACAGACTAGTAGCTAAGGTTACTATTGCAGAGCAGAAAAGTCGTACAGGCAGATCTGTTTGAGTTGGTTACTTGATATGCAGACTTTACAAGATTAAACAGTAGCTGTAGGCTTGGGCTACGAGGATTGTTAAACAAGAAATGTGTAGAGAGAGAGAGAGAGAGAGAGAGAGAAGAGGAAACTAGAAGGAATTACGTTTGGAAAGTATGTAGTGAGGTTCCAAAGTTGATGCTAGAAGGTATAGTGATTAGAAGTATTTACTTTTATAAAGTATATATCTAGCTTGGTGTGAGTTAATTGTTATACCAAAACATGGCACCAATAAACACACTATGCTGAAGTATTCATAATCAAAATGCTACTGATCTTATTGGATTTAGCTGTTCCTAAGAAACATCCTTTTTTAACAATCTAAAACAATATTAAACCATTCAAAAGCTAATTCCTTGCTTTTTGTGTTGTCTTTGGTTTGAACAAACTAAATGTTTGCATAAGTAATTAGTAGATGCACACATATATGTTAGAGTCCAAAGCAATCTTGCCTAATGTGAAACCTCCTTATATGTCTTTACAGTGTCATATTTCTTACTTACTTCAAGTTTCTCATGCTAAAGCTTTAAGGAAAGTGCAGTGGTACATTATCTTCATATTTTTGTGCTCTGAGTATAGCACTACATAATTTTATTTAGTGATACTATACCATTCATAATTTACAAGTGCATGTATGTGTGCTTGCTTGTGTACATGCGTGCACATGTGAGTGAAGGGTATGGCCTCTTCAACTAAGAATATAAGTATGGATACTCCTTGTTTTCTCCCGTGTCTTCCTGTACAAAGGTAGCACATGAAAATGATTTTCTTCTACTTTTGGTTTTGGCAATTTACTAACATTTACCTCAGTAACTTGAGTTTCTCTAAGTACCTGCAGTTTAGACTATCTGTCTCTGAGTAGCCCTCTGTATTAATCTTATAAAAGAATAAAAAGGAATCTGTCTGTCATGCAATAAAACTCTTACTGGTATGTTGTCTAAGATATGGAAAACCCCAGACATCATTTCTATCACTAAACATAGCTTTACAAAATTAAACATTGACTCTTTTCTGGATAGTGTCCTTCTGTGTCTCTTAGACAAAATCTTGGAGAATGTAGAAGCCTCATGGCTGTAGGCCCAGAGTGAGGCCTACATCCTATTCTTGTGTCTTCTGCATGGCTTTAGAAAAAGGGTAAGGCACATGCTGGCTCTTCAGTTTATGACAAACACTTTGTATCATGCCTTGGATGCTTGAAACATTACTAGGACCATTTATAGCAGTCTGAATATTAAACTGCGCAGACAATTTCCTTCTCTTTGAGATTTTTTCATTCAATTTCTGCACATCTTTTGGGTTTCTAATACCATGATGGGAATGGACAACATTCCTAAGTTCATAAAATTAGTATTGTTTCAGTCTCTCATGTTAGCCAAAAGTGCTCTTCACAGTACCAGCAATGTGCCCAGAATCGACTCCTTCTGTAGTTCATATAGAGTTACAAGTATTGGTAACATATCTAAATATGACTGTAGATTCATTTTTATTATGCCCACTGCTCCTGCTACTATTGGAACTGTCTGGGTATCTTTCTTACACATTGCTCTCATTTCTGCCTGCAATTCCTAATATTTTATGACCTTGTGTGTGTGTGTGTCTCTCTCTCTCTCTGTGAGACACTGTAATCACTAATTGTAGCAATTTCTATGCTCAATTCTATTTTTCTGTTTTTTCATGGTCTACTATATCTGGTTTTCTTGCATCTTTTTTTTTTTTTTTGCTTTTTGAACTGTTGGTAGTGGGTGATCCCATGTAATATACAGTTTATCATTGTCTATAATGCTTTGTGGTTCATGTTTCCAATTTTTCTAAGCTACGTCTACATTGTAGTGTTTGCAGAATCCCCAGTGCAACAATCTTGCTACATTATTGTTCCTTGAGTATATCACACCCAGCAACAAAGTATGCAACTGTTTCCATTTCCCTTTTATAGAACCTACATTTGTCTGTTTCTTCTACATGTTCAATCGACTTTGTAAACCAATGTCTATGTAGTCCACTGTCCTGAGATGTCATTATTAACCTTTCATCCTTTGGTTTCAGCTCACCTCTCCTTAACCATTCCTGCCTCAAATCCTGATCAACATGATCCAGGAGATCTCTATACTTGCTACTATTTTTATGGCTTTTCCATATTTCTTTCCTTCTCATCTGATTCTTTTCCTTATATTCTTTTTTTTGCTTTTTGGCACATTCAGTTGCCGTCTGATTTTTGTGGAATGATTTCCATTTCCAATTGACACCGGAATGTAGAGACATCATCTTAGACTTCCTCTCCTCATGTTTTAAAACTTTCTCTATATTTGGATCTGATGAGGTCAGTAGATATGTATACAGTCCTATGACAGCAGATCTATGCATGTAATCAATTTTGAGGAGCCCCATACTTCTGAGTGTGGAATATATAATCAAGGTATACACTGATTTTTATATATTATTCGATTAACGTGAAGCATTTTCTTGTTTTTCTGTCCAACTGATACAACACCTTTTGAGGCCAGACAGTCACATCAAAACTGTATACATTGGCACCTAAAGACCGAAACCACACAATATCAAACATACGGAACAGTGACTTTTTTCCCCAGGGGAAAAAAAAATCACTGCTCCAAAAAAACAAACAAACAAACAAAAAAAAAAAAAATCCACAGACAAAATAACCCCCCTCCCCCTACATCCTCCTACTTAAATATACCAACTCCAAGACTGCACCACAGTGGAGGAAACAGCAAAGTCCCGGCGATGGTCCAGATATTTTATTCCCTTTCGACATTGTGGTTTCGGTTATTAGGGGTCAATTTAAAAGTGTTTGCTCTTTTCAACATTCAACTTCCTACTATAGACCCAGACTGTATTCCTAGATGTTAAGTTTGTTTTCAATATTAGTTTTAGTCTTCTGACATATTCCTTACTTAGTTTATTTTGCATTTGTTCATGTTTTATTGATGATCCTTCATCAGTTTCCAAATATTTATACACTCCTTCTTACTCAAGTTCCTTTATATCGTATTACTGTCCCAGATTGATAGTTTCTTGTTACTGAAACTTGCCTATTTTAAATGTTGCTTTTGCACATTTAGCAAGACAAAATGTTATTCTTATATCATCTGGCAATAGTTTAACCACTTGCAGTTGTCACTAGTCATCCACAAAAAGTAGATGAGAACTCTTTAAGCAAAGTTGTTTTCTGGGAGTCAAATTTTAACCAAGAGCTAATATGTTAAGTAAACAACCTAATGGGTTAAGGGCAAGACAAAACAACAGTAGTGACAAAGAACCTCCCTGGAATATCTTCCTTTTAATTTTATCTGTGGGATAATAATTTGCCCTTTGTAATGGCTTAATTGCAAGGTTGTTTGCCACTGTTTCATGGACACTGTATCATAATTATCGATGTTGACTGCATCTTGTACATCTTTAAACACTCCTTTATCCATGAATGGGGATACTATCAAGTACTTTTTTATAATCGACCAGGCCATACCTTAGATTCCTCCCCTTTTTACAACTCTGTATCATGGCTTTATTTAGCAACAAATGACCCTTTGTTCCATATGATTTTCTTTTTTTACCCATTTGTTCTATTGATGTGACTGAGTCTTCTTTTAAATTACTATAAAAGCTGTTATAAAAGCAATTCTAGTATATAGATTGTAAATTGTTAGAAGTCAAGTTGGTGGTCTATAATTTTTAGGATGGCTTACAGGTTCACTCTTCAGAAGGAATATTATTTTTTCCTATTGTTAACCAGGTTGGTGTCTGTAAGTAACTCTTACTCAGGGCTAAATCTTTGTGTAAATATGTTAATACTTTTAGCCAGAAGTTAGGTTCTGCATCTGGACTTAGGGATTTTCCACTTAAGAGCTTTCCTTAATTTTGTTTCAGTTTCTCTGGATGTTACTTCTTCACATTATATATCCTGTATATTTAAACTCCTTACTGTTTCTTTTTAATTTTTCTATCCATTTAGCAACTTTGTTATGTTTCACAGGGCCTTTATAAATATTTCTTCAAAATGTGTCTATTTCTTCTTTTCTGGTGGTGTTTTTATTCATTTGCTTCATTTCCCAGTTCTATAGAAAACTCTTTTGGGCCATCAATGAATTACCATTATGTATGTTTCCTTTATATTTATCTGCATATCTTCTAAATTTTTCTGCCTGTTCTGATATCTTAGTTTATGATTTGCAATAGTAGATTAATTCTGGTCTGTTCTGATACCGAGTGTTACTTTTATCACATCTATTTTTCTAAAAAAGAAAAAAAAAAAAAGTAAATCAACCTTCAAGATTTGCAAATTCATAATGTCAAATTTTATACAACTTACTGTTTTGAAATTAGTGGGCATATTTTTAAAAAATACTTTGCTTTTCTGTATTTATTGCCAATACCTTTTGCTGACCTTATTTGCATATCTGTGTATTGCTGCTATTCATAGATAACCGTAAATCATTTGTGAAGCCCCAGACTATGATTACCAGCCTAAGTATTTTTGTGATCTGTTCCCTCTTCTAAATTCTTTTAGCAATGACACTTCTTGTTTTAATCACATTGCAGTTTTCTCTATTCGATGCTTCCATGATGGCCTTTACTTTCCTTCCTTTCCCTTATTGCTTGATGTTTTTGTGGTAAGATTAATTTAACTTCACAGTAATATATCCTATCTACTCTTATATTCTGTTAATTCACATGAATTTCTGTTAATACTCTTGATTTCTGTATTCATCGGTTTTATCAGACTTCTAACATTTTGTGTCTTATTTACTTTCTGTAATCTATTTCTTTTGTCAGTCTTAATATGTCTGTTCATCGCTATTAAATCAAGCAACTCTTCCCTTAGATAATTTTCTTCTAAACTGAAAGCAAATTCCTTGCTCTCTGTTTCCTGCAGGCATTCTACAGAAAGTTCTAGAATGTCTCCTGCGACATATCCTCTTCAGCTGCATCCTGTACCATCTGCTGCTCCTTCATATGGGAAGTCATTGGCCCATCACTCCACAACATTGCCTGTGTCAGAGTTGCCACTGTTTCCTGCTCCTTCTCTTGTTGTGCAACTTCAACTGAACTTTCATACTGGTTTTCTGCTGAAAACTCCAAAGTATCATCATGTGGCAAGTCATTAGATGCTTCCTGTTCCACCTCTTTCTCCTTAATTTGAGGATTTATTGTTCCATCATGCTGTGACATTGGATTTTCTGCACTAAACCCTTCGCTTCACAATCTATAACTTCAGTTTCTATTTCTTTAACTTATCCATTACTAATCCTCTTTTCTACTTCCCCCTTTGTTTTCTATAAATGTAACACCATATCAAATCTCTTTTTCTTTCCCATGTCTATATTTTCT